>NC_073302.1:398368309-398535809 GCF_027595985.1 Sorex araneus | reverse complement strand
TGGGTCACACTCAGCGATGTTCAGGGGTTACCACTGGTTTTGCACTCAGAAACTACTCCTGGCAGTGCTCAGGGGACCATATGAGATGCCAGGGATCAAATCCAGGGCGACCATATGCAATGCAAATGCCCTACCTGCTGTACTATCACTCCAGCCCCTGAAGGAACATTCATGTCCAGATTTATTTAAAAATTATAATTTTTAAGTATTTATAACACATAAAGCAAGCCTATTACTAAAAGGTATTTCTCTAAGTTCATCTTCAAGATAGAAAAATAGTGATTATTTTTTATTCTGGACATAAAAATAAATAAAATAAATAAATCTTAACTAGAGTGGTGGAGGTTATTATTTCAGGTTAGATTAGCCAATCATCTTTTTCTTTTTTTTTTTTTAATTAAGGATTTATTTTATTTTATTTTTTAAAGAACTTTTATTTGTGAATCACCGTGAGGTACAGTTACAGATATACATACTTTCATCCTTGTGTTTCAGTCATTCCAAATTCTTAATTGAACCCAGTTTCCTGAGTGAAAACCTGTGTTCAACTCTTTGAGCTAGCTTGCTGGCGCTACAGTGTATATTTGCCTGATGGCCTGGATATCAGGGTCACATCTCTGTCACCACAGGGTCTGGGCAGCATTCTATCATCCAACTATAATAGAAAAGTCCCACTAGCACAAAGCAAGATTATTTTAAATATTTGGCACATGATGAGAGAGATAGTGCAGAAGTTAAGGCGCTTGCCTTGCCCACAACCAAGCTTGGTTTGAATCCCAGTGTTGTCTATGGTACTTGAACACTGCCGGGTGTAATCCATGAGCACAGAGCTAGGAGTAAGCCTCAAGTACTACTAAATGTGGTCCAAGGTCAAATCCTCCCATACACACCAAATATTTGCAACACATTGCACTAGTTTTGATTACAGCACTGAGATTATCAGCTTTAGGAGATGGGGGAAAAGAAACAAAGATGCAGGTTAAAAATAATATACAACATTGATACATTACATTAGGCATTTGGGGGATGTAGCAGTGCAATTTATCTGTATATAAAAACCACAAATAAAACTATTACAATCATGTTACCTAAATTGTTGTTAAAAAATAAATACTGACATTGGTGGTGGGAAATGCACACTGGTGATGGAACACTATATGACTGAAACTCAATTGTGAACAGTTTTGTAATTCTGTGATTTATTTTAAAAATAAACACTGCAAAGATGATACTTTTATTATAAATATTCTCTAATTTATGCTTACTTTCTTTGAAAGTATTATGAAATTCTAGTTAAGTAATTTAGAGTCAATACTAGCCCCTGATCTTACTTTATACTCCTCTCAACATTTAGGTTAGAAATGCAGTGTTTAATGTTTGTTTCTTTGTAGAGAATACAATAGATTATAGAGGAATGCAAGTATAATTAGTACTTTGTATTGTATTTGCATGCAAAATTTACATTAATATAAATTTGAAATATTTAATAATTTTAAGTTTTTGAAAACTTTTTTTCGTATTTTACATATCAAATATGCCATGGGTAGCTTGCTAGGCTCTGCTGTGCGGGCAGGATACTCTTGGTAGCTTTCTGGGCTCTCCGAGAGGAATAGAGGAATCGAACCCAGTTGGCCTCGTGCAAGGCAAATGCCCTGCCGGCTGTGCTATTGCTCCAGTTTGTTCATCAGGAAAGTGAACAGGAAAGTAATATAGAACCAGTAAGATTGTCTACAGTGATTTAGAAACATTTTTGTTATTAAAATTCCTTTTCCATATGTTATTATTTATAAGAAGTAATATAGAAAGGATTGGTAGATTTTAAACTGGCAACCACATATGTGTTATTTAGGCCCTTTTATAAAGCTTTTCTTGGCTTATTCTTACTCAGATTTCTACTTAAGAATAATCAGATGATTGTAAGTTTTTTAGTTCTCTTGACTTCTCCACTATAACATTATTTTTCAAATAATTGTGTCTGCTTTTTCTAATTGTAGAAATATGATTTGAAACATCAAAATCCATAAAATCATTTTAACTTTGTCCCTAAGAAAGAGGTTTGGAATAAAGTTTACATAGCTTTTCACATATGCTAAAATCAGGTATTCTGATTTTATCTGCAAGATTACCAAGATAGAAAATAAACCCTTTTACTCACTGAAAATTCCCAAGGACTAAGATTCATTTGCTTCACGTTATACTTTATCTCTGCCACGTGGCTTTTTCATTATCTAAAGTTTAAAAGGGATTTATGGTGTTTTCATATACAAAGGATAAAAGAATTGGCTCAATATTATCCAATATAAAAGTTATCTCCTAATATTTAACGCTGAATTTCATAATGTGTTCACTTAATATGTCATTGTGTGCATAGGGCCAAATTGAATTTGGTTTTTCAAGTATCCTTCCTATGCATTCAAAATGGTTATTAATGTTTCATATTCAGTAACACTGTTGTCCCATTGTTTATCGATTTGCTCAAGAGAGCACCAGTAACGTCTTAATTGTGAGATTTGTTGTTACTGTTTTTGGCATATCGAATATGCCACAGTTAGCTTGCCAGGCTCTGCTGTGCAGGTGAGATACTCTCGGTAGCTTTCCGGGCTCTCTGAGAGGGATAGAGGAATCAAACTCGGGTCCCCCACGTGCAAGGCAAACACCCTACCTGCTGTGCTATTGCTTCATATTCAGCAATTTAGCAAATTTTGCTTACTTGCAATTTTATGCACTGTTGAATAAGCTCTGTGCAAAATTTGCTTCTCAAATGTTATAATGTCTTATTTGGGATTGTGTATATGATAAATTATCACAAATGTGAAAGATACCTTCAAAATCAATAACTTATTTTCAGAAAGGAGGCAGAAAGATAGTGCAGCAGGTATGGTACTTGTCTTGCATATGGCTGACCTGAATTTGATGTTTTGCACTACACAAGGTCCCCTGAGCACTTCCAGCAGTGATCTCTGAACAGAGAATAAGGAATAAGTACTGAGCTCCTCTGTATGTGGCCCCCAAACAAACAAAAAATAATCAGGAACGTTAGACTGTGAAATCCAAGGCAATTATTTCTACTCTATGGTTTTCTGGGAGTGTTTATGGTGTTAAAACAGAAAAGTTCTGCTTTACCCAATAAAGAATAACACATATCATTATAACTTTCTGTTTATTCATCCATTAATAGTTTTCCAAAAATTTCAAAGTAGCTAAATTTCCTCGTGTTCGACAAAATAAAATTAAATAGAAGTTTCAGTATAACCTTTTTGTTTAATTTTTGGCCCATGCCTGGTGATCCTGAAGGCTTATTCTTGGCTCTGCGTTCAAGCATCAGTCCCATGGAGCTCCGGGGACCAAATAGGTGTTCAGATTGGACACCGACCAGCTACATACAAGTCATGTGTTTCATCCACTGTACTGTCTCTCTGGACCCCCTTATCAAAACCTTTTTTAACTATTTAAATGATTTTACAATTTTGTGTTTCCTTATTTGTCAAATGAAATTTTAATAGATACTTAAAAACTAAAACACAAAAATCTACATTTTTGAAAGAGCAGCAGTAGCAGAGAGCAGAGGAGTAATAATGTTATTCAAGTTCTTTCACCAAAGGAGTCAATTTTGTGAAGTAAATGAAGACCAGTAAGAAAAGGCTATTCAGGCAATATAGGAGAATAATGGCAGTGCTCCCCTCTTAAGAATTGTTAAATTTATTATTTGTAGATCCAGGGATCGAATTCAGGGCTTCACAGTGCTTTACAATTGTCATATCAGTGGCCCTAGAATTTTTTTTTTTGGTCCATCTATTTTTGGGTCATTCTTAGCTCTGTACTCAGGGATCACTCCTAGAGGTGCTCCCAGGATCAAATGGTATCCTGGGGGATCAAACCCAGGTAGACCCTGGGCAGGGCAAGTGCCCTACCCACGGTACTATCATTTCTGCCCCCAGAATTAGGAGTTTTTTGTGTGGTTCCAAGTATCTGCCCTAGTGAAGGGCAGGTAAGAAACTGGACTAACATTAGCCAATGTTTCTGGAATCTTTACTATAGATAGCTTGACAGAGTCTGAGAAATTCCACTTCGTCAGGAGTTCGGAGTAGAACAGGTGTCTTGCACGGGTTCGGCACTGGCAGTGCAGGACTGAGAGCACTGTCAGCAGTGGCCTCCATAGGTCACAAGTGACCCGCAGAGCCTGCACTTTTATTTTTTAAATTTAATTTAGTTTTTATAAAGTAGCTCACAATATTTGATTACATTTAATATTCGAACACCAGTCCCACCACCATTTTACCTTCCACTATCATATTTTGAATGCTGCCATTCCAAACACTAGCCCCTGCCCCAAAGCAGAACCAAAATAATTTATTTTGTTTGTTGGGCTGGAGAGATAGCACAGTGGTACGGCGTTTGTCTTGCACATGGCCAACCGGGGTTCAATTCCTCCGCCTCTCTCGGAGGGCCCGGCAAGCTACCGAGAGTATGTCGCCCACACGTCAGATCCTGGCAAGCTACCCATGGCGTATTCGATATGCCAAAAACAGTAACAAGTCTCACAATGGAGACATTACTGGTGTCCTCTGGAGCAAATTGATGAGTAACAGGATGACAGTGACAGGGACTTAAAAACTTAGTGAATTTTCTTCCCCACTTTAGTTAAACACCAAGGTTTAGAAAGTTATCCGTGATGATTTGTTGCAGGCATTCAATATTTCAACACTAATCCCATCACTACTGTCACCTTCCCTTCACCATTGTCTCCATTTTACCAACCATCTCACAAGCTTCTGCCTACAGCAGGCCCATAATAATGTATTTTATATTGCTTACTACCACTAAATGGTTAATGGAATGATCAAAAATACTTCTGTAAAAGAAAGTTTGTGAAAATTGTTTTATCTCACCATGGGAACATTAAGTACTTATCTGAGGGTTTACTAAACTTTTGTTGCTTAGTTAAGCCTTCTGTGTTAATATTTTGTTAGTCAAGATTTGTTGGCTTCCACATTACATTCCCTTCCAATCTGGTGTGCTCCTAGTATGATATTAATATTGTAGAGTTTGAAGATGTCTCTCTAAGTCTCCAGAATATTGAATTGGGCAATTCATCTGGAGAAGTGGCGATAGCTGTTGGGGTGTGAGTGCAGCTGCTGAGGGTCTTTTGTAGGGATGGATCTTAGCTTTCCCAACTTCCCAAGGTCACCCTGGAAGTTTCAGTTAGGACCTGGTATGTAGCGATTTCTGCTGCTAGTTGATATCGTTCAAGATTTAATTATCATTCTGAAATATGGTCAGTAGACAAGATATGTGGTGGTGTCTATGGTGCATGGGTGTGGCTGCCAGGCTTCTGGAAGTACGGGGATGTGGGGAGGTCACACCCCTGATATCAAGAAAACCCAGAGTGTTTTCAGGAAAAAAAAAACTGAGGTACCTGAATTTTTCAGCGGGTTAACATCTCTGTGGACCTCATTTGTGAGATGACGGAGTCCAGCCCGAGGTATAGTGGCAACTATTGGGGTATGAGTGTGGTTGCCAGGGGGTTGGTAGTGTAGGGACTTGAACTGCCCCCTTCCAAGGACACTTTGGACATCACAACCATGTCCAATTATTGGAGCAATTCTTGTGGCTAGTTGATCTTTATTTGATTATGAGTATCCAAAACAGAGCCAGTAGATGACCTTATGTAGAGGGAATGGTGAAGCATGGATGTGCCCTTGGTGAAATTATTATTGAACCTAGAGCAATTTTGAGATTGCTTCAATCTGGTTCAATAAATAAGAGCTGTTAAAATGTGATGTTTAATACCTAGCAATATCATATGTATGTATATGGAGAAGTTGGATAATAATTACCTAAATTAATATATGTTGTATATTTAAAATTACATAGTATTGAATTAAAGCACTTGTAACACTTGTATCACTTGTCATCCCGTTGCTCATCATTTTGCTCAAGCGGGTGCCAATAACATCTCCATTCGTCCCTGTAATGTGCTGGTATAGCACAATGGCATCTGCTCACTCCAGAAACAGGAAGAGCATCAAACCGTTCATTCAGGGTATTGACAAAGAAGTCTGACCATCTCGTAGGTGGGCGGCCAGGCATCCCATGGAATCCAGTCAGTAATAGCTCTAGTCCAGCAGTCATCTCCAAATTGCACTATGTGTCAGACCCCTCTGATTTTTGACACCTTGGTAAATGACACAGCGTCCCTAATTCTTGATCGTCAACAGAGCTTGGAACTCCGGATTCGTTCTCTCACTTCAGTGAAACATGATACTCCAAGCATAGCTCTTTCGATTCCTCTTTGGAATACACAAATAGTGTATTCCTCATCCTATTTTCGTAGGACCAGGGCTTTGAGGCCTATGTTAGTGAAGGAAGAACGGTGGAGTAGAAAAGATGTGCCTGGAGCTGTAGGCTATTTGTCCTCTTAACAAATTCTTCAGCGCTCTTGAGGGCGTTCCACGCTGCTCTATTACTCCTTCTTCCTTCTATGCATTTCTGGCGCCAAGTTGTTTGTCTGCCCAGAGACACAGGCAGGTGCATGTTTGTCAGAGAGAATTAAAGCAACTGTATATAATTTGTTTAATATTCTAAATTATATATTCTAAGTCCCTGAAAAATTTCAAAAAAAAAGCAAAATGTTTAAAAGTTAATAAAAGATCACTATCACTGTCATCCCATTGATCAGCAAATTGATCATCAATTTGCTTGAGCGGGCCCTGTTAAGTCTCCATTCATCCTAGCTCTGAGATTTTAGCAGCTTCTCTTTCCTCATCCTTCCCAATGGTGCCACATTAGAGGCTCTTCGGGGTCAGTGGAATGAGACCCATCATTATTACTGTTTTGGGCATATGAATACGCCACGGGGAGCTTGCCAGGCTCTCCGTGTGGGCAGTAAACTCTCGATAGCTTGCCAGGTTCTCTGAGAGGGAGAACTAAGCTATAAGATGTGGCGTGGCCACAAATGTGGCCGGGATCTTGGTTTTATAGTCTCTGGATGTTTGCCGTTGATGGGATTACACCATGCTGGGGGCAGTTTCTGGGTATGACTGCCTAGCTACTGGAAAATGGGGGATCTACTAGAATAAAAGATATCAATAAAAATAATTTTAAAACATCCCACAAGGCCAAATGTAGGCCTTTAAGTCAAGGTCAACTGAAAAACAATAATGAAAATATAAGTTAAACACAAGTAATTTATTTGTATGGGAAAATTTTTAAGAGGTTACTAATAAGAGACATTCTCTTTCTAAACCACTAGGGAGTAGCTATCAGAGGCAGCTAACAAAGTGTTAAACTGTGTTGAAAGGTATGACCCATTAAACAAAAAGAAGAAGAATTTTCAGAGTGATCTTCTTATGATAAATATCACTATACATACAATTATACATATATGTATTTACATAGTAGCAATTCATCAGAGATACATATGCCTATTTAGCAGATTGTTGTTAATAATTGCTCTCTTGGTGGTAATATGGACAGTTTTAAAATATATCAGTTATATCATATTGTGTTAGTATATTCTAATAAAATTTCATGAGATGTATTAAAGTATTCTAAGTAAGATGGGGGGGTGAAGAAAAACCAAGATAACAAATTAAAATGTAGTCCATTAACTTACACAATAAACCATAAATACTTGAAAACTGGTCATAATTGGTATTGCATAGATTCTTTATATGTGTTTGCTAATGTTAAATTTATTTTGAATACTTCTCTGTGTTGGAAAATTCTGGAGAGAATTTTAAGTTAAAGAGTTTAATGATTCTATCTGCAACCTCTCACAGTTACAGATAAATGAATTCTTTGCCTGCTTTTATTCTTGCACATAGGAATTATATAAAAGTTGAAATATAGCCAAATGTTCTTTCAGCACTATTAAACTTAGAGAGGGTGTTCTTCTTTGTATCTACAATTTAAAGGAACTGTGATTTGTGATTCACATTTTTGCTTTATGAGGTATTCCCATATATGTATCCTCACTTTTACTTTCTGTATCCCAGAGTTAAAAAACATTGGCTACTTAATTCCCTGTCTCCTTTGAACTGGGTTAAATGAAATCATACTAGTGTCTCCTTATAATCCTACTTTTGAACCTCTGGAAGCATTTTTGTCTCAAACCTTTTTTATAAATATTTATTTAAGATTCTAATAGCAGATCTTTCCCATTTAAATCTATCTTTGGTTCCTTGCTTGGTAATTTGGTTAGGTTAGGTGACCATGTAATGAATTATCTTTTGGGTATTTAATGTTGACTTATGACTCATAGGTGACGATTTTAAAAAGACATATACATAATATATGAAAGAGCAATTTTGAAAGAGTTACATAATATGCCACAATAACAATAGAAAAAGGATTACATGGCATGACATGAGAAGAAAAAATAATATTTGTTAAGATACAAAGTAAAGTAGAATTATACTGGTAGTAATACATCTAACAGAAGGACATACCAATCAATGTTTTCAATTATACTTCCATCTGGTACAATTCTAACAAGAAAATAAATACTAGGGTAGAAATAGTGAATCTCACTTTACAGAATAATAATAATAATAATGGAGTACAGATCCTATTTTTATGTGTCATTTGCATCAGCTGGGTTCTATATTTTGTGCATAGTATTTAATAATTCCATTTCTTCAAAATGAATAAGTAGAATTTTATACCTGGTTCTTTTGTAACTGCTACAAATAGTACATAAAAGATTACATGAACATTTACACCAGTCTTTAATAAAGTGATGAATTTTAATTTATCAATTTAATAAAATAGACATTATAATGCTTACCAGAAATTTAATCTTTTCCACTTTAATATATTTAAATATGATTTAAAATGACTAAGGTAATTTGGTAAAAAATAAGATGTTGCTTTAATTATGAATCTCAGTTTGAATGTTGTTACCAACCTACTGATCATATATTTAATCTTCCACATATATACATATTTATATATGAACTATATGTATATGTTTGCTTTTCTTCTGTAATTTATTGATTGGAAAGCTGTTTAATTTTAAATTAAGGTTTAAAATTTTATTCTACTCTGTAACCCTGTACAAATAATGACTTCTCATTGATGCAGTTAACTGAAAATTTGTTTGATAATATTTATCTTCCAGGATTATTGTAATGATTTCAAGATAGGCACATAAACATCAGAATATCAGACGTTGCAATATTTAAACACTAAAAATGTTAGTCACTATTATGTTGCCTTTATTATTACTTGATTATGTCCTTTTGTGAAGTTTTGTTACTTTTGAGATAATTTTAGGTTAAAGTAAAATCATAAATCATTGTTAGAAAACTGTTATTTAGAAAGTTGTGAAAGATTGGTAACTTTCTGAAATTGACCAAATGCTGCATGATTTTTTGTTCCAAGGTTATTTAACAAAAACGTCTTTATTATTGGAAAAGACATTTTTTGAACATAAAAATGGGTGGAGGAGAATAGAAAAATAGTAAAATTTTGAGGGCTGGGAGTAAGCTGATTACAGAGCAAATTCTCCCAAGCAGTGCTCAGGGGATCTGGGGGCCACTTCTGGCAATTAATTCTCAATAGCAGTACTGGTGATTCAGCATGAGGTTCACAGGATACAGTGATACTCAAGACCCTTGTTAAGACCCTTGTTGCCAGGGATTAGTTGAGTCACACTGATAGCGTGGGGGACTGTATGGTACTACGGATTAACCCAGAGTTGACTTCATGCACTTTTAACCCTTAGTACTATGTCTCTGACCCTGATCAGTTATTCTTTGTATTTTATTTCAAAATAAAGTAGTACTACTTAATATTTCAGTTTAATTGAGAACTTTAATTTTTTTATAGGTTGAAACTACACAATTTAGTGAAACACCATATTGAGGATCATTTCATCTTCAATATCTTGGGCAGCGGCAATATTTCCTTCTGGTAGATAATTACTGGGAATCTGTCATGGACCTGCTGACATGGATCACTAACACAGGAGCACTAGAGAGAGCACTGATGGTTGCATGCAGAAATCTAGACAATCTCCCTCAAGGCTTCTGTGCTTAGAGAAGGTAAAGTTTACTGGATTGTGATGAGAAACTATTAATGTTGATACCACTTTAGCCTTTAATCTTATAGTGTATTTACCATCTCAGGTCTGTAAAGTTTTTCTGATCAAGGGACTACAACTCAGAAAACATTATTAAAGAAAAGACTGAACAAGTCAACTAAAATTAAAACAAAAAAGCTGAAAATAAAATAAAAAATGTTTAAGTTATATTAAAATTTGATTTTTAGGACCATAGAGAGAGCAGAGAGGTAAGACATTGCCTAATATGTGGTTGTAGTGGCTATGACCCTCGTATGAATTTCAGATACCACATGTATTACCTAAGGTAATACTTACAGATACCAAGTATTACCAGGGGTCACTCCTGAGCACAGAACCAAGAATAGCCTCTAAGCACTAAGGGGTATGGCCCAACCACACTTCAAAAGAAAGTTAATAGTTCAAACATAAAAAATAGCACATGATTTTGTCTAACAAAAGCAGTTAAGCCAAAACTTAAATGGATAATGCATGACCAGACATTTGACAGAAAGACATTTCTAATGCATGTGTAAAGAAAATTATAAACTCTACTGGTAGTTAAGTATGAAATAAAGTAATTTTTGTCTTTTGGATTGGTAAATTAGCTAAAAATTTTATTATGTAGGGCTGGAGCACAGCATGTAGGGCATTTGCCTTGTACGCGCCCAACCCGGGTTCGATTCCCAGCATATGGGAATATGGTCAGTCCCCTGAGCACCGCCAGGAGTAATTCCTGAGTGAAAAGCCAGAAGCAACCCCTGTGCATTGCCAGGTGTGACCCACAAAGAAAAAAAAAATTATTATGTGATGGGGGAAAATATTATTCTCACACAGCAGTGGAAGCATGAATAGTGCAATTTTCTGCATGCATTTTGACCATATGTATAGAATTTTATAAAACACATGCATTCATTCACAATATCATAGCTAGATATTTTTCCATTGAATATACTTCCAAATATAAATGTTAAAGAAGGACTCGCATTATTTTTAGACCTAAATAACAAAAAGTAAAATAACATATCCAACAATAAGAGGTTGGTTAATAAAACATCATAGTCATGATTAATTGTTTTTCTGCCAATTTAAAGAACAGGGAGATTTATGTTGCTGAGGTATTGGGAAACACTTTAAACTTTAAAAAAAATAACATCCAGGTAATGTGGATAGTCAAATACCTTGTTTTCTGTCTGGGTACATGAGACATTTCAAGTGCTTTGTCTACTGCTTTCACATAAATAATCACCTTCTGTCATCTAACCCAATCTGTTATCTTTGGCCTTCAATGTCTATTCTGCAATTTGTCATCATGGGTCTAGTTTGAAACAATAATTTTTAATTGAGTTTGTTTAAAATTGTTATAGGAGCAACAACACAGTTTTAACAGCCAATTATTTAGGGTTTTTTTGTTGTTGTTGTGGTTCCTTTGTTTGGTCTATAAAAGTCTCCTGTAGTTGGGTAATTTGTTTAAATTATGAAGGAAACAAAAGTTTAGTTCTCTGTAATAACCCACCAAAACTGACCATCTACTTTAAATGCCAATGCTATGCTTTCATCCCGGCTGATCTGAAATGGTAATTTTTCATCTCCAAAAGTTGATAACTAAAAAAAAAAATACAAAACACATATTATCTCACAGTTTCTGAGAGTCAAGAATTTGATAGCTGCTTAGCTGTGTGGTTCTAGTTTGGGTTTTTTGAGGATTTTGCAGTCAAGATATTGTCTGAGTTGCAGTTCTCTCCAATCTTGCTAGATTGGAGAACTAGAGAAAAATGTTCTCAAGTCTCATAATCAAACCAAGATTACCTGATTATTAGGTGCATTTTTTCTCCACATCATTGTTGTGATTTCGTGATTCTGTAATTTTGGCATACTTCTTCCAGAGAGAATTGTCTAAAAGGGAACACACTCAGGAAAGTGTGTTAATCCAAATATTGCTGACATATTCCTTTACTTAAGACATTTCTTTCAGAATTCAGTAGCTGTATTCAGTCTACACTCAAGGTTAGGAAAAGTAAATTCCATTTCTGGAGTGATAGAGTATCAGACTTTTTTGGAAACATTTTTACATTTCTCTCTTCATCCTCTCAATATGTAATAGAGTCATTGAACTGTCCTGTTTTTTTTTATTGTCATAATTTAAAGCTTCATACAGGATAAGAAAATATGATAACTCATAATAATAAGCATATTTGTTTGTATATGTGTGTGGTACTAAGGATTAGACCTAGGATTATGTCTGCCAGGAGTGAGCTTTACCACTTGACATGTCCCACCCATAATTACTAATATAACAATCTAAAGAGAAAATTATTATACCTTTATATAGAAACATTGTTAATAACTAATTAGTGGTTGCCTTGATAAACATTTTTATTTAATAGTATCCTTTTGATCTAGAAAATTCTTTTGGTATTAAAATTTTTTTATAGCTGATCAATCAAAATAGTGCTTTGAAAAAAGCTCAGTATCTATACATATCATGAGAAAATAAAACCACAAACCAAAACTTGTACATATTTTTCAAATTCTGAAATTACATTTATAAAGAATATGTTTAAGTTCACCTACAAATATATTTAATATTTTATATATTTTAATTGGAATATCTTTGATTCACATGAATAAAATAATTTAACTTATTCAAAATTATACTGAATTTTATGTAAATTATAATTAAAATGCAGTTTCAGTTGTATATTTTTGCAATTCAATTTAAAATTCAAAATTGTAGATTAAAACTTAAATTTTAATCTAAAAATTTCATATAGGATTATTTCCTCCACATACCTAGAATTAGACAAATTAAATCAATAAATATGCTTTTTTTGAGGAAATTTTTACATAATGGTTTACACTATGATTATTTTCTTCTTTGCATCATTTAACATACTAAAAGATAAAGATTACAATTCTACTTTTTTCTCAATGTCATAATGTTTTTGTTGCTTTATGTGCCTGACTTCATAATATGTAAAAATGTTCAGGAAGAAAATTGACAAGGAACATGCAAGCAATTACTTCATAAAACTCTCAAGATAAGATGTTTCAAATTCTCAAACCAATATTGGTCAGAACATTAAAATAGGATATCTGATGATGTTAAAGCATATGTAAACCTGGCAAGAACATGAGATTAGGAAATCTAATATCAACCTATCAGGAAAACTGTGAAGAAGCAGAGAATAAAAAAATACTTGAACAGAATTACAAAACTAAGAATTAACCTTGGGAGAAGTATAATGCTCAGTGAAACATAACCTTCTCTGGGGGGAAATATTTCCCAAAGGAAGAAAGATAATACTAGATTTTATTTTGTTAAAGTGAAAGGAAGTGTCCTCATATTGAAGGAGTTATTCAAGTTGGGAGTTGAATTTAGAAAAACCTAGGAGCTGATTATTGGCTTATTAGTAAATGGTTCGTTCGAAAAATCAAAATGCAAACATGTTTATTGTATGAGAAATAGAGTAGCAGGACAAATCTAATACTCTCAAATGAGTGCTAAATTAAAGCATATATAAGCATACACAAAGCATACATAGGTATATGTAATTTATAAACAAGTAAGAATATTGACTATACTGGACTATAAAAGATTTATTTAAAATGTAGACATGCTGCACATATTTTGTATGATGCATTCAAAACTTGAAAAATATTTTTGATATTTTAGTAGCTTCTATATACTGCAACATACTTTACTCGCAGGAAACAGAGGCTATCACAACAGTTTGCACTTAACATTCAATGTCCACAAACGTCTTTGAACTTTCCCATTGAATGTTAAAGAAATTCACAGAGAAAAAAAAAACGTTTGCATAACACACTTCTGACCACAGCTGACTGTTCTAGACTTTCTCTTGCTCTGTACTCAGTTCCATCTGGGAGCAGAGGACCTATGCCATGCTGGTGATGGAAATAGGATTAACTGCATGCACAGCAAGTAGTCTGCTATACTATTTATGCATTGGAATTACATTTTTAGCAACATAGCTATCAGGTGCTACTTGCATATCCCTTATTACAGTTAAATCTCATGTATATTTTCTGCCTGGCCTGCTTCAGTACATAGGATTTTCTGAAACTTACCTCATAAATTTGGGTGCAGCCACTGGTTTACAAGAATTGTCGAATTTTCATGAAATTTGTTTAAGTGGTAGTTGGTTTATTGATAACTAAATATTATGCATATTGGGGTTTTAATGTCTATCTCATTCCTTGTCCTCACCTGAGTCTTTGAATTTCAGAATGATCTGTCCCTCTAACAAAACCAGGCCTTTCTTTTCTCCATTTTGGGAAGATGTAATTTTGGTATTTTTGAAATCACTGCATACTTTTACTTTTCTTGAAATCACTGCATACTTTGGCCTTCACTTGTAGGGCAAAAATGCCTACAATTGGAGGAAGGGGTAAATTGTGCTCTTCTGTAATTGTTATTTGTAAGTATTATCTTTCTGAATTAGAGTCTTCCTTTACCTTACTATCTATCCATTTCAGTCTACCTAGCAAAAATTTCAGCTATGAGTTGAGCTTCAAAGAATGCCCTATATTGGTATAGCTGCAGAGATAAAGCTTTCATACATACTCATACATGTGTGAGAATTCATACTTTGTATTTATTTATTTTTTCTAACGTGGCATTAGAAAATTCATTTTTATAGTCTATGAAAGCAAGACAGCTGTGCTTATTGTGCATTCAGAACCCCAGTCTTCACTGGATCTGAGTTTTATGGATCATTAATTGGGAATGTGTGAAAAAGTTTTCTTGGTACTCTAGCAAAACACCTATTTGAAAAGTCATAGTCAGAAGTCTGTCAGTATGGTTACATCATATCACACAAATTGAATTGATTTTGAAAAATACCTGAATTAGCCATTTATTCTGACTTAGGTCAGAGGTGATGATTGCCAACTGAATTCTCAGTGGAAAAGACTGAAAACCTTTGTTTATTTGCCTATCATGAACTTCTGAAGCAGAATTTAATGTCCCTTATAGATGAAATTACCCTTTCAACATCATGTGTTAATAATATACTATCAGGACTATTATAATCTTATAAATATAGTATAAATATCTATATTATACATACATACAATATTATACATGCATATTATATATGATATGCAATTTATAATATCTAAATATTATATTTCAATGGTATAAAAAAGACACTCAACTTCTATTCACCTCTCTTTCATCATAATTATACTCATTTCCCCAGAGAAGCTTACTGACAACAATTTAAATAAATACTATTTAAATAAATCCTAAAAGCTATTTTATGTCTAAATTCAAGAACTTTCATAGTGGAGTATTATAATATTTAAAAAAATATTCCTTTCTTACATACAACTCACCTTTGCTGGATTTATCGAATCTTATTGATTATATTGGTATAAAACATGGACTGTGGTCATATGGTTCAAATGGTAAAGTATATGCCTAGCCTGTTTGTGTCTCTCCTTTTGATCCCTGGCAGCACATAATCTGCTGAACATTACTGGGTCTGACAAGAATAAAATGAGTGAGCAGGAAGCTTGCCTTGGAAGAGACTAACTCAAGATCAATCCCCACATCATTTTTGGCTCACTAAGCCTTGCCAGGAGAGTTTCCTGAAGAGATGAACCAGGGGTAAGGCCTGAGCACTACCCGGAATGTCCCCTAAACAAAACAAAAATGGGGTGCTGTGAAGGGGAGTGTGAAGTTGTTTAATCATTTGTTATTTAGTTGCTAGTTAAGTCATCTGGATATTTTACCATTACCAAAAAAACTTTAAAAAATCTTTATTTTGTGGGGTTTGATTTTTTTTTATTTTTGAGACCTCTTCAGCATTATCTGTAGGTGATAAGGTGCTGAGAATCAGACCACAGACCCTGTGCTCGCCATGTTATCTTCTCTAGTCCCTTAAACTAGTCTCTAGTTACTCTGGTAAAGAAAAAAAAAAGAATTTAAGTACTTAGGTATGTATTTTTCAAAACTAAATTTCTAAAAATGGGATGATTGATTAGAACAAACATAAATATTCCATTTGAGGTACTTCAAATATTCCACTTAACTTGGCACATGCATTTGCCTTCCTGTGAAATTTTGTTTATCACTGTATCACTGTCATCCAGTTGCTCATCGATTTGCTCAAGTGGGTGCCAATAACGTCTCCATTCCTCTCTGTCACGTTTAGAGAAATGAGGCCCACTATTGTTACTGTTTCTGGCATATTGAATATGTCAGGGGTAGCCTTCCAGGCTTTGCTGTGCGAGATTCTTCAGCACTCTCTTCTGGGAGCTTTGTTTTATAGTCTCTGGGTATTGGCCATTGATGGGACTACATGGCACTGGGGGAAGTTTGTGGGTATGACTGGAAAACTAGGGATCTGGGGATCTGGATGAAGGAGGCCAAGTCCCTATCCGAACAGGCTTGGAGATCTCAGACACAGGTCCCACATACCTGGGTTCCTCTGTCTGTTCTTTCATGTGTGAGACTTGTCCCAGCTCGTGGAGAGTGGCCTTGAGCATGGCTGGGTTCTAGAGGTTTTCGGCTGCCGGGGCTCTCCTTGGGGTGGGGAGGGAAACTCAAACCTCCCCTCCAAGGGTGAAGACAGTGAAGACAGCCTGATGCAGAGGCAGGAGGTTCTGCCTTTATAAGGTTCCTCCTCCTTTATAAGTATATATTCACTTAAAAACTTAAAATTGCCAATTTCATGCTCTAAATACTTTTACTTTTTCTTCATGGAAATATTGTCAATTCATATAGAAAAATGTAATATGTGATATGAGCCATCATTATTCTACTCTTATGGCCTAAAAAAAATACATCCTAGGTTATTTGGGAAAAGAAAAAGAAAATAATTCAAGATTTCCTTGACTATTGGGACCCTAGGAAGGAATATCAATAATCTGTAATACAAAAATAAATAAATAAATGTTACTTTTGATGGATATGTGAAGAGAAAAAGTATTGCTAAATGTTTAACACAGGAACAAATAATAAATAATACTTGGGACATGATTTATGTCTTTCAAAGGTAGAACATACACATAGTTAATTTTTAGAATGAAGATAAATGAAGGTAAGAATAGAAATCAACCTGGGAAATAACGTCGTAGAAAATACTGAGCATGAGGATGCCTGACTGTTGAGCGAGTAATTCTTGTAATTTAACCATGAGGAATTCCCAAGACATTCCATACTTCACAAATCACCATAAAATCCCTATTGTTAAATAAGAACCAGGAAGAACTTATCAGCTTAGTGAAGGAATGAAAAATGAACAGTCAGAAAGTTTTCAAAACTTCTAGAAAAGCTACAAACAAAAACAATACTCAGAGTAAGATTTATTCTAATTGCAAATTGTTGATATGATTTGACATAAAATAAGCTCTCAGACATCAAATTTTCCCCATTACTCATAGTTAAGGAAAGCTGTAATCATATGTCACTTTTACTAATTTTATTTTTATCAATATATAATTCTACATAATTATGAGCTTGCTGTTTACAAAGGGTTCATATGAAACTGAATAATGCTTATAAATACTCTTTTCTTGCATATCCTTCAATTTATAATGATTCAACTTGATAATCACTTTATAATGACTCAAATTGATAATCATATCCATTTGGAAGTCTTCTCTAGCTTCATAATCTTGTACAAATACACTCATTAAGAGTTCATGGAAATATATTATGATATTTATCGTATTCTACTTAATAATTTTAACTTTCTACAGCATATTAGTCAAACATATTTAGTGTTTAGCACTTAAAATCAAGATACATTTAGCAAAACACTAATTTCACCATTAAAAATAACCATTTCACTGACCTTTAAAAAATATTTTTTGTACAATAATTTTTGAATTCCAGAACATATCATCATGCCATACTGGTTAGCACTTAGAATTTTCTACCTCAGCCATCACATCATCCATTAGAAACTGCTAATACATTTGTCATTTTTATCACTTACTTATTATGCACATTTCATATCAATGAAATAATGCAGCTCACAGACCTCCATGCGTATTTCTTTCACAGTATGTTCACAAGGTTACCCAGTTAGGGCATATTTGTTCTCTTTTGTAAATTAATATACATAAAATGAACATACCATTTAAAACAATTTACCAAGGGTTAGACAGAACAGTTGTCTATCTTTTATTCTTATTGGGTATATGTGTTGGTCTTCCTGTGAAATTGAATAATGCTGCTATGGAATTTTGCATACGAGATATTTCTTGTTCACAAACTTCAAGTTTTCCCAAGGATATACCTAGGATTTTAATTGCTAAGTAATTTTCTAAGTCTGTGTTTAATGTTTTGAAAAAATTTAAAATTGTTTTCCATATCAACATAACATTTTACATTCCTGACAGCAATTTGTGAGGTTGCCAGAGTAACGACATTCTTAACATTCATTATTTCCGCTTTAAAATATTGTCTTTCCAGTGAATGTAAACTGCTATCTCTTTGTGGTCTAGGGTTTTGTTTAACTTAATGATAAAGGATATTGAGTATCATTTCATATGCTTCTTGATCATTAAAATGCTTTGCCAATCTAGGAAAAAAATGAGTTGTGCTTTATTATTTACGGGTTACTGTCATTTATATATTTTGGATATTAGAACCTATGATTTGTAAATTTTCTCTGTTTTTTTGAACTGTCTTCTCACCTTATTTATATTGTCCTTTGATGTACAAACAATTTCTATTTGATAGACTATGAATTATCTGTTTTGCTTGTAATTCTAAAGTATCATGTTTTAAAACAGCGTTTAATACAAAGTTATATATATTTTTTTACCAAGACTTTATTCTGATAGATTTATATTATGTTTCTATATGTTTATATGTTGTCAATTTTAAGTTAATTTTTGTAAAAAGTATGAGTTTGGGGTACAATATGATATTTGAACAACTTGTTGAGTCGGTTATTCTTTCCCATTGAATTATTTTGGTGCTTTTAACAAAAATAAAGAAGTACAAGGGAATGGTATTATTTTTGGACTTTCATTTTATTCCATTTATCTTGATATCTATTTTTATGTCAATACTACATTTTTAAAAATGTCTGCTTATTACATTGTAGTATTTTGAAAGTTTACAGGGTTAGATTGACACATGTATATAATTGTCACCACTCAATCTATCAAATTTCCAGTGCCATGCCACTACTAAATATAGTCCTTTCCTCATTTCTCATTCTCTCTCCCATTTCTCTTTGTAACTGCCATAGTTTTTAATGAATAGAAGAGTTAGTTTAGTTTTTTGCCCCTAGTTTGCTTGATTTAGTAATTGATATTTTACATTTTCATGGCAGAGACTGCCAAGCTACTCGTGGTGTATTCAATATGCCAAAAACAGTAATGATGTGTCTCATTCCCCTGACCCTGAAAGAGCCTCCAATCGTTGGGAAAGACAAGTAAGAAGAGGCTGCTAAAATCTCAGGATTGAGTGTAATAGAGATGTTACTGGTTTCCGCTCAAGTAAATTGACGAACAATGGGATGACAGTGATACAGTGATTTTACATATGAGTGAAACCATCCAATTAATATTTTTACTTCTTTGTTCATTTTCTTTAGCATAATCACCTGAATGTTAAATGTTCCTTCAATTTATTTCAAAAGTTTGGATTTTATTTTTCATGGCAGGAAAATATTAAGCATACCTCTATACTATCATGCCACAGAACTTATATTTCTTACTGTCTGTTTAGCTGTCATTTATTGATCAAGAATAGAAAAATATAAGAAACTGGCATATGTAATTGTAGAGATAGGCTAAAAAAATTTGAAATGGTCGAGAAGCTAGCACAAAGCGCAGAATGAAACTCTTTGGAAGGATCTTATGCTGTCATCAATGGAATTTCTTGTTTTTTAGTTCTGCTCTTTAAATTCTTTCAGCTGATTGGATCACACTCTCCCATAATTAGCATGATCTCTTTTACATGGTTCAATGCATACTTAATGTTAATAAAATCTACGACAATCCTTAGAACGATATCTAAATTACTTTTGATTGAATGAACAGGGACTTAAAATTTCAGTTGGACCCACTAGAGCCACACATAGCAGTGCCAGTACATGTGTGTGCTGGAGTGGGCAGGGGGGTATGCAACCTCCCAGATCAAATTCAGGGTCTCATGCAGTGACTGATATGTGCTTTACCACTTGAGTTGTCTTCTTGACTCAGAAACCTAATTTTAGTGTGTTCTCCAATGAAAATAAGCCAAAAAAAGTCAAAGTGATCTACTCTTTAGCTTTTCCCAGTATTGTTAGATTTACTAAAGAAAAAGATTTGAATTTATAAGACTTGGCAAGCTAAAATGGTTGTACACATTAAAACCAGGCAATTATATATATTTGAAGATTATGTCTTACTTTAATTTTACCCTTAATCCCCATTAGATGTCATAGTATATTTGGTGACTACAATTGTGTCTATTCTTTAGAATAAAATATAACCCTTAATTGATCATAACTTGTTTGTTCTCATATTGTCAATTATTAATTCCTAAAACCAGAAACTTAAGAAATATTTAGACCTTGGGCTGGGCAATAGTACAGTGGGTAGGGCATTTGTCTTGCATGCAGCGGACCCGGGTTCGGTTCCCAGCATCCCATATGGTCCTCTGAGCACCACCAGGGGTGACTCCTGAGTGCAGAGCCAAGAGTAACCCCTGTGCATTGCCAGGTGTGACCCAAAAAGAAAAGAAAAAAAATATGTAGACCTTTGATTCTAATTGTCCACCAGCATCACTGTTTCTGGTTTGTGAAATCATTTTCTTGACTTAATTTATGAAATAATTTGGCTTAAATCCAAATAGCCTTGACTTAATTTACCTAAAAATGATTTCCTGGGTTATAATAAGCACATTTATTTTTAGTGTTAGTTTAAAAATAAAATGTAAAGAAAAATATAAAAGGAAAACAACATTTTCCAAAATTTCTACTGCATAATTATTCAACAGATTTCAATAGTTACTTTATCTTGACCTATTTGAATTTTACTGGTTTGAGAACAAAATATGTGTAATACATATTTTACAGACAATATAACTTTAAAGACAAAATATAACTTTATTACATAATAAACTTTAAAGACAAAAACACAACATTAAAATTGTATTTTTGGTAATATAACTTTAAAGACAAAAATACAAAATTGACAGATAAAAATATTCAATGCTTTGAGTCTTAAAAATGACAGACAGCCTGGATAAGTTAAAAAAAATTTGTCCTGATGATTTTCTCCCTTTCATATTGAATTTTTATCATAATTTTGATTCACAATTGAGCTGACTATAGATTATTACATTAATAATATTGACTTTGTGAGCATATTTCTTTATATGTATTTATTCACTGTATTTAAATCCTACAAGAAATTCAAAATCTTCTCTGATGCAGGTTGTATATAATGAATCCATTTTATAATCTATCCCAAAGTATTATTCAGTAGCACAGTATATTTTAAAAGACAGTGCTATTGGTTATACGAAGAAATAGTACCACAGGTAGGGTACTTGCTGACCCAGGTTCAATCCCTGGCATCCCATATGCTCTCCTGAAACCCCCAGGAGTGATTCCTGAATGCAGAGCCAGGAACAACCCCCGAGCATGCCAGATGTGACACAAGAACAACAGCAACAAAAATATCAAAGGACAGTTGTATTGTAGCATGAAGACATCCTCAAGACTTTTTAATAATTCTCATTTGGTGTTAGAATCATGACATATGGGATACATTTAGATCTATTTTGCTTTTAGCTAAATTTGTCTAACTTTAACAGCTGTTAAAATCATTAATCATCCTTATAATTAAAATCTGTTTATTACTCCCAGTCATAATGTATGATTGATTGCAAACAATATTCTCTATCTTGTAATTCCTAAGGGTTTTATATCATTGCATCTAAAAAATTGGTTAAAATGGTTTTGATTATTAAAATGATTTCATTCAAATTAAAATATATAGATGATTTATCATTAATGACATCAAAAGCCAAATCATGCATGCAATATGGTATATTATAATGAAAACTAATAAAATGCATATTAACTGAATAGTTAATTAGTACTAGACTTTCAACTTTTTAGGATGTCAAATCAAGAGGTTGACACTGGTAACTTATTATTAACCAAATTAAAAAGTATATAACTGTTAACCCTTTATTTCAGTGTACTTTTACAGTTGAACACTATGTAATTCATGCATAATCCATGAATACAAAAATCAAAATCAGTCAGAGTGAATCTAAGTGACAAGATATCAAAATCAATTGTGGTTGTTCTGACAGGAAGATGGAAAGGTAGAGGAAACACAAGTTTATTCTTTTAGGATATTGATCTTAATTTTTTTATATGACAGTTCTGTTGGCACCTTAAGCCCTCAGTATGTTCATCTAAAAAGCTTCGATGGAGGTACTCTGGTAATGAGTATGGTGTTGGAATTATGCATACATAAAACCATTAGTAACGGTACTGTAACTTACAAAACTTCAGTCAATAAAGATAAAATAAACCATTTCTCCTTTATTTTTAAAGAGAAATATAATAGGGTTTAGAAGATGAGGTCAAAAGGGATTTTCTTATATTTTTCTCTCAGCACTGATATTTCTCTTCATTCTATTTTTGTGTGATTTATCAAGAGTAACTGGACTGGAGCAATAGCACAGTGGGTAGGGTGCTTGGGTTGCATGTGACCAACCTGGGTTCAATTCCTTCATTCCTCTCAGACAAACTGGCAAGCTACCAAGAGTATCCTGCCCGCATGGCAGAGCCTGGCAAGCTCCCCGTGGCATATTCTATATGCCAAAAACAGTAACAACAAGTCTCAAAATAGAAACGTTACTGGTGCCCGCTCCAGCAAATTGATGAACAATGACAGCATGACAGTGCTACTGAATATGAAACATTAATAACTTTTTGATTGCATAGAGGACTGGAAAAACCCAGTCCAGTTTGGCCCTATGTATTCAATGACATTAAAGTGAACACATTTTGAAAATTCAGCATTAAATATTAGGAGATAACTTTTATATTGGATAATGTTGAGCCAATTCTTTTTATTCTTTGTATATGCAAGCACCATCAATCCCTTTTAAACTTTGATGACAGTGAAGTGCAGTGCTAAATTATATTTAGTTACTATTTTTGTGTTCCAATTTGTTAAGTATTTTCCTCTGCCTTATTTTAGCATTTTTATCATTTATTTTATGTAACTTGAGAATACTATTTATAGCTTTTTGGTTTATCCTTCATCTTGTTTGATATTTTATAAGATTATTGTATGTATAATTGGGGTCTAACTTTAATTTGGGAATAATCTCCTTATTGTTTCTAGTATTTCTTTTATTCCTGCCTCTTTTTTTCTTCTAGTATTACTATTATTCTTTGTTGTGCTTCATGGTAGTCCCAAGGTTCTTAGAGATTCTTTCATTTTGATTTTCATCTATTTATATGCTAGTTTAAGTGATTCATATTAATCTTTCCTCCGGCTCAGAGATTCTCATCAGCCATATTCTATATATCAATAGGTCTGTTAAAGTAATCCTTCATTTACGTTACTGCATTTTCTGTGTCATTTCCTTTTGGTTCATTCTTACTATTACTATCTCTGCTTGCGTTACTATCTTAGCTATTCTATCAGCTTTATAGTGATTCTTTATCATATTCATAATAGTTTCAATTCTCAGGTAGATTATTATCTCTGCTATTTCTTTTTGGTACTCTGTACTTTAATGCTTTATCTTTTTAGTATATGTTTTGATAGCTAGCTTTGGTATATATCGCCTTTGCGTAACTTTAATAAAAAGATCATTATTTTTGCCTCCTAATTGCTGAAGTGCAAAAGACTTTTCTCTGATATTTACTGAAAAACTGCTCAACTTCTTGGAGGTAAATTCCACAAAAACATGAGTGCTCACTCCCATATGAGTTCTCTTTTTCTTTAGTGTTGGATCTTAGCCTAAAACATCTTAACAATTACTACTGAGGTTAAGGTTTTGTTATGCTGGTACTAGTTGTCTAAGCAAATTTCATTCAGTCTTAGTTCAGGTAAGTCATGATGTTATGTTGTCTCCTTTCTATGTCCCCCAACCTTGGGGTAGTGGTCTGTCTTGTGTCTTTACCATTTCCTCCCCCGGGGCAGAGGGGTGTTCGAGCGGGCACCAGTAATGTCTCTCATTGAGATACTTATTGTTACTGTTTTTGGCATATTGAATACGCCACAGGTAGCTTGCCAGGCTCTGCCTCGCAGGCTCGATACTCTCGGTAGCTTGCAGGGCTCTCCTAGAGGGGCGGAGAAATCGAACACGGGTCGGCTGCATGAAAGGCGAACGCCCAACCGCTGTGCTATAAGGCAGAGGGGTGCTTCCCAAAGAAATCTCAGGTGCCTGGTGGCCTTACCTATGAAGCTCAGCCTCCTTGCCTAAGGTTCAATGCAAAGACCAAAGATTGCTGCAATTCTGCTAGAGCCCTGAATGTCAGTAGTTCTGGGGACTCTGTGGCCACACAGAACAATTTACAGTGGCCTCCAGAGCAATTCCTGTTGGACTACCAAGCAATCTGGTCTGCGAATGGCTTAGCAGCACTCCGCACATAAAACTGTAGTTTTGGCTCTATTGTTCTTTAAATTTTATAGTAAGAAGTAAAAGAAGATGGTAATTATAGAATAGCAGCAATACAAAACAGAAAGAAAATAAACAACAGTCCAAAAGTCAACAAAACTAAGAACACATTTTTTTTAATAAATTTATTTATTTTTAATTAATGAATCACCATGAGGGTACAGTTACGGATTTATACACATCTGTGCCTATGCTTCCCCCATACAAAATTCGGGAACCCATCCCTTCACCAGTGCCCATACTCCACCACCAGTAAACCCAGCATCCCTCCCATCCTCCCCAATCCCATCTCCGCCCACCCCACCCTGTTACTGTGGCAGGGCATTCCCTTCTGTTCTCTTCCTCTAATTAGCTATTGTGGTTTGCAATAAAGGTGTTGAGTGGCCACTGTGCTCAGTCTCTAGCCCTCATTCAGCCCGCAACTCCCTTCTCCCACATGGCCTTCGACTACATTATAGTTGGTGATCCCTTCTCTGAGTTGCCCTTTCCCCAGAATGTGAGGCCAGCCTCCTAGCCATGGAGTCAACCTCCTGGTAGTTGTTTCTACAATTCTTGGGTGTTAGTCTCCCACTCTGTTATTCTATATGTCATAGATGAGTGCAATCTTTCTATGTCTGTCTCTCTCTTTCTGACTCATTTAAGAACACATTTTTGAAAAAAAGATGAACAAGATGCACAAAACCTTCCCCAGGTTCAAAATAAGAAAAATGATAAATAAGAAATGGAAGACAAGTTCCAAGATAGCACAGAAATACAAAGATTGTGAACAAGTATACAAGCGAACATGGACATATTCAACAACTGGAAGAAATGGACTCATTTTAATAAGCATGAAACATCCAGATTGAATGGGGGAAAAGATAGAAATTCTGAACTCATACCATTATGAGCAACAAAATTGAAGATGATCAAAACTTCCAAAAACAACAGTAAACACACTCAGAACAAGATGGATTCACTTCTGAATTCTAAACTTTAAAGGAAAAATTAATATCTAAACTTTCCAAACTTTCATGTATAATTTTAAAGAAGAGAAAAAGTGATCAAATGTATTTTGTGAAGTGAACATTACTCAGGATTTGCTGTAATTAAAAAAGAAATCATAGTCCAAATCTCTGGTGAACATTGATGCAAATATCCTAATCAAAATGTTAGAATTTACATTTAAATAATCATATGTTCTGATCAAGTAAATTGTATACAAAGAATACAAGCATATTTAACATACTCAAATAAACATGAAAAGCCATAGCAATCAAAGAAAGAACAGATACGTTTGTACATCATTATGTCTGAAAATGAGTAATATCCAGAATGGATACATTTCTGTATCTATCCAATAATTTTAAAATAATTTAAAGAATACTTAATGTAAATGGAAGGAACCCCAGATAACAAACATGGGGCTTTTTCATTCTTCTAGTTTATTTCCTCTGAATACCTATCAGGTAGCTTCAGTATCAGATTCAAATTTTGGGCTCTCATTAATACTGTCAATTAATGTTAGTACCCATTAATCTTCATTAAGTTTATCTAGACCTCACACTTTATCTTTCATGACTCTGAATCTCAACAAAACACACTAGTGGAAGTTTTAATTACCATCTATTAATGCAAAACTACTTGGCCTGGCACATAATCGGGAAGAGGACGTACAATACACCTTCCTCTTTATTGTCAGGGGAATAAAGATAGATATTTGTTTCTCTTTTTAGTTAAGTTTATTTTTTCTTAATTTTTTTTTTCTTTTTGGGTCACACCCAGCGATGCTCAGGGGTTACTCCTGGCTCTGCACTCAGGAATTACTCCTGGCGGTGCTTGGGGGACCATATGGGATGCCGGGGATTGAACCCGGGTCGGCCGCATGCAAGGCAAACGCCCTACCCACTGTGCTATCGCTCCGGCCCCTTAAATTTTTACTTTACTCCTCAGTAGTGGCATATTTCAAATAAGATCTCTATTTTTTTAATGAGTTAAAGTATGAGTCATTTTAAAATCACTAAATTATGCTAAGATATTTATTGAAAAATATTATAAAAATTACGGCAGAAGATATTGATGCAATATAATCTCTTTTTTTTCTTACGCAAGTGATTTACACAATTCTTAATAATAGAGTTTCAGGCATTCAATGATTCCTCTTCAAGCACACCACCAATGAATGTCAACATTCCTACATCAGTGACCCAATGTTCCCTCATTCTCCCCACCTAGGTCAATTTTTAAAAATTTTTTTATTAAATTCTGGGTTATATGCTTCCAATGGTGTTGACTCATTGTTTTGATGTGCATAATTTTTATAACATGCCTACTCTCTCTTCAAATATGTAACATATGTTTGTATCTGATTCACTGATTTTTCATGTATCGCATTTCTTCTAGTTTATAAACCTATAGAAAAAATTAAGTCATTTCTTTTCATAAATAACATTTAAATTTATCTCTATATTGTGCTATTAAAAGTTTCTATTTTGGAACAAAGTCATTGGTAGTTAAGATATGACATAAGACTCCCCATTCATTATTGGTTAAAGTACCTAGC
The DNA here is from genome assembly GCF_027595985.1 of Sorex araneus. NCBI lineage: Eukaryota > Metazoa > Chordata > Mammalia > Eulipotyphla > Soricidae > Sorex > Sorex araneus. The sequence continues at coordinate 398,508,572 of NC_073302.1, read as the reverse complement.
ATATGGGAACTAAGAAATGGTCTTTGAGTCCATCTATGTTTTTTAAAAGGCATAATATCAAGAGTTGGAAAGGACTAATTTCAATTAAGAGGAGAAGAACTAGAGGTTTAATTAATACCATTATTCTCCTGAATACTATTGGACACAGCAGACATTTCTTTCTTTGAGGAAGTTTTTCTTCCTCAGTTTCTTGAAAAAAATCAAATGCCCAGAATAAGTTTAAATGTAAAAGTTAATATTTGAAGTTAATAAACTACACGTAACAAACCATTTCCTTTAAAGAACAAATTTCAAGTAACAAATTTCAAGCAGTAAGTGAAGAATAAAATTAAGAGAAAACTAATTCACTAAGGATCTATAATTACTTTAGGTAGTATAAAATAAAATATAAATAAAATAAAATAAAAATAAAATAGAGAATAGGATAAAATAGAGAATAGGAGAGAGAAGAAAAATCAGCAAATAGACTGAACTTTGACAATAAGTAAACAAGAATAGTTGACTAAACTATGATTGAAATGCATTGCTTATGGAACTTGTGCAAATAATCTTTTGCAGGACTTACCATTGATCATAAAGTACTTGTGCTTTAAACAGTAACAGTGACCTACTTTAAGATGAATAGAAATAATGTTTAAGAAGACTCAGGGGGGCGAGGATTATTTATTCTTGGTGGACTTATTATTTGTTCTAGCCATTATGGAGGGTAATTTAGAGACTCGCTCAGAAAATTGAGAATGAAACTTCCATGTGACACAGTGATCCCCCTCCTTAACATCTATCCCAAGAGCACCAAAAATTAATCCACAGGGATGTTACCATACCTATATTCATAATAGCATTGTTCATAATGTGGAAGTCTGGTCAAAAAACTCCACAATCCAACCACCGCCACACTCAAGGCCGCTTCCCACATGTGTGAAAAACTAAAAGGCATGCCGATGGGCGTGTGCACTCTCGGGCTTTCCGGGCGGCTCTGTCTCACCACCTGAGTTCGGTGCTCTGGAACCGCTGTGTATGGGCTGGATCCAGATGGCTATTGGCCAAGGACAGGCGAAGGAAGAACGAGGACCAAGCTGGTTGCTGATTAGTTACCGTTATTCAATCTTCCATCTTTCTCCTCTCCCGCAGTCCCAGCAACATCCTCTCTCTGGATCTACTGCAGCCTCTCTGGATACTCTTGTCTCTCTCCTTCCTCTTTCTCTCTCCCCCTTGCCCCTAGGCTACACACAGCCAGGTAGCAAAATCAGCACAAGAAAGCCCTTCCTGAGGGCAGCCAAGTTCAAAGGGAAAACTACCTAAGGACATTCCAAAGCCCTTCCTGACTCTTAAGGTGTTTTTCTCCTTTCCTCAGTCCAAACACTCATAAACATCTTAATACTAGTTATTTTTATATGGGCATAGCAAGAGATACATTGTGGCTTGCAAGGCAGCTCACCTGGCAACATCTTGCCACAGACTCAGACTACAGCACTCAGGCCAGATTAATCATTCCTCACCCTAGCAGGGTCCAAATCTAGTTATCACTGTTTGGATCATGACCACATTTGTCCATGATCAAGCTCTTAACTTATAGTTAAGCATTAGGCACTTTGGCCAGACCCATCTCCATGCCAGGGTAGCACACAACTCACCGCTTGCCCTGGGACCGTCCCGTCCCTCGTCAGGACCCTGCTTTTGGGGGTGCTAGGAAGTAAGAGCAGCTGAATCTTAGGTCGAGAGAACAGATGCCCAGGAGGAAAATATGTAGAGTCAAATGACTCCCAGGTTACAAAAGCATATCATTTGCTAAGTTTTCCTATGTCCATATAATATTGCTCTGAATAAACTAGGCAAAGGACTCAAGGAGAAGAGAGAACAATATTTACAAGTCAACAGAACACTAAGAAAGAAGCTACAAATAAACAAAGAGGAATGGGAGCACTGTAACAGGAGTAACCCAATAAACCTAAATTACCTGAGGCTATGTTATCCTACACACACGCTCAGGCCAAGCCTCACATATGAGTGAACTTATTTCTGGACACATCATAAGACACTTCCTACCCAATCTCCATAATTACCACACTACATTTGATGGCGTTCAGATAGTAGGCAACAAATCATAGAGGGAAATATATATACCGGAGCGATAGCACAGCTGGTAGGGCGTTTACCTTGCATGCAGCCAACCCAGATTCGATTCCTCCGTCCCTCTCAGAGAGCCCAGTAAGCTACTGAGAGTATCTCGCCACATGGCAGAGCCTGGCAAGCTACCCATGGCATATTCAATATACCAAAAACAGTAACAAGTCTCACAATGGAGACATTACTAGTGCCCACTTGAGCAAATTGATGAATAAAAGAATGACAGTGCTACAGTGCATATACACATATTTTCAGATATATATCCCTAAGCTCACATCACCCAACTTTAACAACATGTTAGTGATATCCTTTACAATGTCTTAATGGCTCCTACCAAAATAGAACAATCTTCACACTGTTTCCTATATGAACGCTTTTTGTAAGCATGTTCAGCAGTTCTTCATAATAGACAATATAAAATATATTATTTTGGTTGTGTTTTGGGACAGGGCTTGGGGCTTGGAATGGAAACATTGCTAATTTGGTGGTGCGAAGATGTAATGGTGGTGGGATTGGTGTTTGAATATTAAATGTAACCAAATATTGTGAATTAACTTATTACTGTCTCTGTGTCATCCCGTTGCTCATCAATTTGCTCAAGTGGGCACCAGTAATGTCTCCATTGTGAGACTTGTTTTTACTATTTTTGGCATATCGTATACGAAATGGGTAGCTTGCCAGGCTCTGCCATGTGGGAGAGATACTCTCGGTAGCTTGATGGGCACTCTGAGAGGGATGTAGAAATTGAACCCAGGTCAGCTGTGTGCAAGGCAAACATCATTACCCACTGTGCTATTGCTCCAGCCCTAACTAAAAAATTTAAATTTTTCTTTAAAAAGCAGGATTTTATATTTTCTTATGGTTCTAAATTCCATTGGATATATGTGCCATGTCTTTATTTACTCCCTTGTCATTGGGAAATAAGCTTGTTTCAAGATCTTGACTTGTAACTAGCACAGCAATGTATGTAGGTGCACATATATCTGTTGAATTTATATTTGTATGTTTTTTAGATAGCTATTTCTTGTAGTGGAATTGCTGGATTATAGGACAGATTTATTTTTAACATCTTGGAAAATGTTCATACTATTTTCTATAGAGGCTTAACAAATGTATATCCTACCAACAGTGTATAAGACTTTCTTTTTATCACCCTGCTAATTTCCTACTGCCTATACCACATCATGCACTTATTCTTTCTGGCCTTTTTGATGTAGACTTTTCTCAGTTTGGTTCTAAGTGTTTTACTGGCAGAATAATTTTGATTGCTCTTTCAGCTTCTTTGCTAGTAATTGATCTGGTCCGGATTTTATATTCCTCCGATTTATTCTTGAAAGGTTGTAAAGTCCCCAAAATGTGTTTTTCTTATAGATTCTCCAATTAAGTGGCATAAAGCTCATAGTACTCATTTTATTCTTTGTATTTCTATCATAACTACTGTAATTTAACAACCTCCATTCTTGATTTAATTTTTAGGGTTTTCTTTTTTTTTTTTCTTTATAAGCTTACTTAACTGATTTGTTACTTGTACACTCAAAGAATTCGCTCTTGGTCTGGAGCAATAGCACAGCAGGTAGGACGTTCCCCTTGCACGCGGCCGACCCGAGTTCGATTCCCAGTATCCTATATGGTCCCTCAGCACCGCCAGGAGTAATTCCTGAGTGCATGAGCCAGAAGTATCCCCTGTACATCATGGGGTGTGACCCAAAAAGAAAGAAAAAAAGAATATGTTCTTAGTTTCCATAATCTTTTGTGCTACTCTTTTATAATTTCATTTCTTTTCCTTTTACACTTTTAACTGTCTCCTTCCTTATACTGATCGTAGGTTTCTTTTATTATTTTTCTGATTCCTTTATGTGTGAGGTCGATTGTTTACTTCGGAATTTTGCTTCCTGATGTGGCCTTGTATTGCTATGACTCCCTCTTAGCACTGCTTTTCCTGTGTCATTTTTTCCTGACAACATGCACCATCATTCTTATTTGTTTGCAGGATTTTAAAAATTTCCTCTCTGATTTATTTGTTGACAAAAGTTATTGGCAGATGTGTTGTTTAGTCTACATATATTTGTGATTTCTCCAGATTTTTTCAATGGTTAATTTCTGGCTTTAAAAAGCTTTGTGGCTTGAAAACTTAATATGGTTATTGAAATGATTTTAATAATTTTTAACATTAACATGTGCTTTGTTCATGTTACCGAGTTATCCCATAGAATGTTGCATGTGCACTTGAGAAGAAAATGTATATGTGCTGTTTGGAGTCAGAAAGTCCTCAATTATGAAGTCCATACGGTCAACTCCAAATTTGGGTTTTGTTTTTTTTTTGCTTTTTGGGTCACACCCAGCGATGCTCAGGGGGTTACTCCTGGCTTTGCACTCAGGAATTACTCCTGGCAGTGCTTGGGGGACCATATGGGATGCCGGGGATCAAACCCGGGTCGGCCACGTGCAAGGCAAACGTCCTACCCGCTGTGCTATCGCTCCGGCCCTCAACTCCAAATTTAAGACTGTTTGTTGATTTTCTGATTTACCTATTTATGAGTAAGACTGGGATGTAATTTGTCTACTATTATGTTTCTGTTAATACCTCACTTTTGTTCTTTACATATATTGTTTATATGTTTTGATATTTTCATTTTTAGTATATACATATGAATGAGTATTTGGTCATATTAATAGATGGATGCTTTTATCATAAGCTTCAGCTCTTATCATATCTTAACTATTTTTAGCTGAAGCCTATTTTATCTAATATAACTATAACCCATTTTGTCTTTGCTGGGGCAGGTGGACTACCATTTGCCACTGATCATTTTCTTCAACCTTTTCCTTTAAGCCTCTTTCTATTATTAGAAATATGTTGGTTTCATGTATACTTGATAAAATTGGATTTTTGTTCACTAATTGAACTCATCATTCTGAACTTTAAGTTAGTTTAAATTAGTGAGTTCTGCCATTGATATTTATTGAAGTTATTCATACAGAGGAGCTTATTTATTTGTTTTTCTACATGGATTCTGGGTGTTACTATAGTATGTCTCCAGTTTTGAGCATCATTCATTCACTTTTATTTTATTTTGATCCTCTTTTTGTATTGCGATCAAATTCCATTTGCTTCGTGTGTGTGTGTGTGAAAATGCTCTACATTGCTAATCAGAGAGATGCAAATCAAAACAACAATGAGATATCTTTGATATGAGTCTCTTTATACCACAGAGACTGGTACACATCAAAAAGTACAAGAACAGCTATTGTTGACTCAGATGTGGGAAGAAAGGGACTCTCATTCCTTGTTGGTGAGAATGCTGACTGGTCCAGCCTTTATGTTTTATTTTTTGTTTTAATTGAATCATTCTGAGATACACAGTTACATATGTGTTCATGATTGGGTTTAAGTCATACAGTGTTCCAACACCTGTTTCTTCACCAGTGCTCGTTTTTGAGGAATATCCATATTGTTTTCCAAAAGGGCTTTGTCCCTCCTTTTGGAAAACAATAGAGTCATTCCTCAAAAATCAGAACCTGATCTTTCATATGACCTTGCAAAACTATTCTGGAAATATACCCCTGGGGTGCAAAAACACACAACAGAAATGACATTTGCACTTGTGTGTTTATTGTAGCACTGTTCACAATAGAAAGAATCTAGAAACAATGAGTACCCAAGAACAGATGTCTAGTTAGAGCAACTATGGTACATCTACATAATGGAATACTATGCAGCTCTTAGAAAAATAAATTTTTGAAATTTGCTTACAAATTCTGGACATGGAGAGTATCATACTAAGTAAAACAAATCAGGAGAGGGATAGACATAGAATGACTGAACTTATTTGTGGGATATCAAAGAACATAGTATTAGACTACTACCAGGGCCAGGTAGTAGTCTGGAAACAAGGGCCAGGAGGATTGGTCCACAGTTGGAAGCCTGCCTTAAGTGCTGGAGGAGAAGGCAGACGAGATAAAGAAGGGACCATTATGACAATAATAGTTGGAAAGGATCACTCTGAATGAAATATGTGCTGAAATGTCTTCTCAGTACCTGTATTGCAAACCATAATGCCCAAAAGGAGGAGAGAGAGAGAGAGAGAGCGAGAGAGAGAGAGAGAGAGTCAAAGGAGAAAAGTGCCTGTCATAGAGGCAGACTGAGGTAGTGGTGGTGGGAGGGATACTGGGGATATTGGTGGTTGGAAATGTACACTGATGGAGGAATGAGCATTGAAATATTGTATGACTAAAACCCAATCATGAAAGCTTTGTAATCATATCTCACAGTGATTCAATAAAAAAAATAATAAAGTAAAACCTTAAATTAAAAAAATAGTAACTAAAATAAAATTTGTGTGAGTCCACATTATTATTGTCCTGTATTTTATGTTTTCAGTATCTTGCCAGTTCCAAGTAGGGTTTCTTTTCCTTTTATGGATATCCCTTAAATACTTATTGGACTGCCAATTTAATGGTAATTAATTTAACTTCTATTTGCCTGAAAAATATTTTTATTCATTTTTGAAATTTGTGGTACTTCACTGGTTATATTTATCTTGATTAGTGGTGTTTTCCATTTATCACTTTATATTATGCCACTTCTTACTGTAAGATTTATAGAGATTGTATGGAGAAGTTTGCTGGGGAAAGTGGTGTTTTCTGACTCCTCCCTTCTGCTAAGTTTTCAGATTAATTTTATCTTTTTTATGTTTAAATATGCCAAAACCAGTAACAATGGTGTGTCTCATTCCCCTGACCCTGAAAGAGCCTCCAATGTGCATCATTGGGAAGGACAAGTAAAGAGAGGCTTCTAAAATTTTAGGGGTAGGATGAATGGAGACATTACTGAAACCACTAGAGAAAAGGACGATCAACAGGATGATGATGATGATGATGATGATGATGATGATGATGATGATGATGATGATGATGTTTTACTTATAATGTGCTTGTGTGTGTGTGTGTGTGTGTGTGTGTGTGTGTGTGGTTTGTTCAGAAATCATTTCCTGCATCTGGGTTTCTTACTACTTTCTCAGAGGAAGTTTTAGCCTACTGTTTTATTAAATAAAAATTTTGTACCTTTCTCTCTCTCTCTCTCTCTCTCTCTCTCTCTCTCTCTCTCTCTCTCTCTCTCTCTCTCTCTCTCTCCTTCTCTCCTTTCTGGAACATATATGATATAAATGCTTTTCTGCTGAAAACTTGTCTCAAATGTACCATACATTCTCTTAATTATTTTTAAGTCTTTTTTTATGTGGTGATTTGAATGCTTTTTGTTACTTTAGTTTTTGAGTTAATGATACAATTTTCAACTTCTTTAGTTCTCCTTTGAGACCATATCTTGTGCTCTTATTTTTATCATATTATTTGTTTTTTTTGACTTATTTGGACTTATCTCTTGCTTTTACTAAGACTTTTATTTTTTATTTATTTAAGCTTTTGCTTAAATTCTTTTATAATAACCTCATTTCAGTGAGTATCATTGGGATAACTGTTTTTGAAATCTTTAGGTCCCTCAAATTGTTGTATTAGGAGCTCTTCTCAGTCTATTGTCTTGATTCATCAGTTCGGTGACTTACTCTAATTCCTCATTATGTTTGGTGTTGCAAGAGAATTTCAGTGAGCCTGCAGTCCTGCATTTGAGAGGATCCTAGTGATAACAAAGGTTTTTGTTATTGATATTGGCTGTGCCACTAATGTTGAATTAGTCTGAGAATCAAACAGAGGATTCACACTCACAATCCTTGGCTTTTGTGACTCTAAAATTGAGCATGTCTAATCAGCAAACAAGTATCTGGTGATTAAATTAAAAAATACATACTTATACAAATTTATGTATACACACACATATATATAAAACCATGGGATAAATGTAGTGTTTTGTGGGCTAATAATCTCAAACTAATGCTATGTTATAGCTCAAGAGCAAGACAAGTAAGATAAGTACTTTTCTCTGGATTAGAAAAGGCAGCTAAATTGTGTTTCATATCAAGTTGCTGAGACAACTACAAGAATTGAAACCATACTGTGTAGTAGTATAAATACATTATTAATGAAATAATATATGTTAATAAGTATTTTTGTGATTTCTTCACAGCAATGGGTTGAAATATCTTCCAGTTAATAGATCAAATATGGAGGCAGATTTTGCTGCACACAGCAAGAGAGTTTGGAAGAAGAAGAGAGAGTAGGTACAAGACTATACGGATATTTACATGCAATGGATCAGAGAATGGGTTGTGCCTTTATGTTTCTATGCAACACATGAAAATTTGACTATTTCTATTATACATGGTATTATAAAGTTAAAAAATTATACATCTAGTTTTTTTCTTTTATAAAAGAAAATTTGTATTTGAAAATACCTCTACTGATATGGTTTTTACTTTTTGATATTTTATTTAATTATCAGCACTGCTTCCCGGTTTAAAAATAGCATGTCTTATATCCAAATCTTTACTCTCATTTTTCCTCTCATATGATTTTGACATGAAAAAATTTTAAACGAAAGTTTAATTAATTGGCTTTTTCAGCAGTAACAGGTATTTTATTTTGGTTACTGAATTTTTGACACAATTGAGAATCTCATGATAGTTTTGTAGCCCTGCAATAATTGATTCTGTAGTGAATTTTTTTTTCTTTAGGAAGATATTTCTTGATATGAGAAATACAAAGGTGTTTCTATATTACTTTATTTCTTCCAAAGAATACAGAATTTTAAAAAATGTTTTAATATGTGAGATAGGTTTCTAATTTTAGAAAATGCTCGGTACTTGCATGGTAATTGTTTTATATATTTTATTACATGTGAATATACTTTATTGTGTGTATTATATTTACATAAATAGATATATTCTTTTAGTTCCTAAGTCACATATGCTTAACTTTATAAACTAGCTATTCCACATTATTTATACATAAATTAAATTTAGGGCAACAGAAAATATGTGTAACTAGGCTAACTAAAATGAAATGATGTCCCAATCTTTCTGATTTATATTTCAGTGCACCTTTATCTCACAAAGTCACTTTACTAAATAATAGTATTAACCAGCCTGACATAAATTATATGTAAAAGGTAAGAAATAGGAGTATATTATATATAAAGGAAAACCATGAACATTCTTCTGATAAGCCAACAAGATTTTGACTCAGATTGTTCTATTACCTATCTGCATTTTAAATTTACCGAGGTAATTTTTTTTCTGTAATCCGTTCTAATATTTTTTAAATTTTCTTAAATTTTATTGAATCATCATGAGATATTTACAAGCTTCCATGTTTGGGTTACAATCTAACAATGATCAAACACCCATCCCTCCACCAGTGCACATTCCCCACCACCAATATCCCAGGTATACCCCCCCTTTCTCACCCTCCCCTGCCTCCATGGCAGACAATATTCCCCATACTCTCTCTCTACTTTTGGGCATTATAGCTTGCAACACAGACACTGAGAGGTCATCATGTTTAGTCCATTATCTACTTTCGGCACACATCTCCCATCCCAACTGGTTCCTCCAGCCATCATTTTCTTAGTGACCCTTTCTCTATTCCATCTGCCTTCTCCCCTTCGCTCATGAAGCAGTCTTCCAGCTATGGGACAATCCCCCTGGCCCTCATATCTACTGTCTTTGGGTGTCAGCCTCATGTGATGCTACCCTATACACCACAAATAAGTGCAGTCCCTCTATGTCTGTCCTCTTTCTGACTCATTTCCCTTAGCATGTTACTCTCCATGTCTATCCATTTATAAGCAAATTTTATGACTTCATCTCTCCTAACAGCTGCATAGTATTCTATTGTGTAGATGTACCAAAGTTTCTTTAACCAGTCATCTGTTTTAGGGCACTCGGGTTGTTTTCATATTTTGGTTATTGTGAACAGTGCTGCAATGAATATATGGTACAGATGTCATTTCTACTGTGCTCTTTTACATCCTCGGGATATATTCCCAGAGGTGGTATTGCAGGGTCATATTTTTAGTTTTTGAAGGACTGTCCATATTGTTTTCCAGAAAGGCTGGACCAGTTGGCATTCCCAGCAACAGTGAAGGAAAGTCCCTTTTTCCTCACATCCACGCCAGCACTGTTTGTTTTTGTTCTTTTGAATGTGTGCCAGTCTCTGTGGTGTGAGATGATATCTCATTGTTGTTTTGATTTGCATCTCCCTGATGACTAGTGATGTGAAGCAGTTTTTCATGTGCCTTTTGGCCATCATTTGTATTTCTTTTTTGAGGAAACTTTATACACTCATTGATAATAATGGTCAAGACTTTTGCTCTTAATTCTTTATAATTGCTTCCCTTTCAATCAAACTTATCTTAAGGACAATCATGAAGAGCATTTATATATAATTCTGTGAAATTATATATAAAACTATAAGTGATATATTAACTGCTGCTGAACAAACATGTATTTGAAATTTCTTTGTCATCATCTGGTAGGATATGAAAAATTATTGTATGATTTATTCTTGATCTTTTTGTTTTGTTTTATTATAGTTACTAGAAATCATTTTTGCTTTTTTCTATATTCAGTAGTACCTCTAAATATGATTTTTAATGTATAAAATTTAAATAATTAGGATTTAATGAAGCTAAATAATTCAGATGTAATTTATTCTGACCAGATAATGGGGTCTCAAAGAGATAAGTTATCTAACTAACCCTAGGTACATAAACTGCCAGCCTGAAAGTTGAAATTTGTTTTCTATTCCTAACATGTAACTCTTTCTGAATATTTGTGATATTTGCAGATTATCTATCAAGTACATTAAAATTATCTCCTACAAACTCCTTATGCACATTCAAAGTTACACAAATATCCTACAGTAACAGCTGTACTATTTTCTGTCACATTTCTTTTTAAAAAGAATTTACACAGATGACAATATTATATTTATAGTCATCTAGTTTAATCTTACAATAGAAATATTAATACATTCTTTAGATAACTGCCAAATTTATATATGTGCTCTTTCTGTATGTAATTTGGAATATGTTTCACTTATGCTACATTGTAGTATCTATTTTTGAAAGACTGTAAAATATCCAGTCCCAGGCTAACTTTTCACCTTTTCCACTTTCAGAATTGGTCTTGGTCATTTACAACTGTTTAGATCAGTGTTTGTCAACCTTTATCTGACTGTGGTCTCCTTCTTTCTTTGTTTACTCCCTGTGGCACTACAGGGCCTTAGTCTCATACTTTGGCCCACATTTGTGTAAATCTTACCTGTTGTTCTCCTCAAGTATCTGGGGGTATTTAGGGGAGTATATGACCCCTGTTTGAGAAACACCACTCTACAGTATTTATATTTTCTTTTTACACTGATTTGGGCTGGAGTAATAGCACAGCTGGTAAGGTGTTTGCCTTGCACATGGCCAACCCAGGTTCAATTCTTCTGCCCCTCTCGGAGAGCCGGGCAAGCTACCGAAAGTATCTCGCCCACACAGCAGAGCCTGGCAAGCTACTCGTGGCGTATTCAACATGCCAAGAACAGTAATAGCAAGTCCTACAATGGAGACGTTACTGGTGACCACTCAAGCAAATCGATGAGCAACGGGATGACAGTGACAGTGACACTGATTTAATATGCTACCTTCCTGTGAAAAACACTGCATTCTTTTAAAATAATCATATTCCAGTTCCCAATGTTGCCCAACCTTATTTCCTGGTATACTAGTTCTAGAGGATGTATCTAATGAGCTGTTTATTTTACTCTTGTGTGTGTATATGTGAGGGTGTGTAAGTGTGAGCATGCTTTAATAAGAATGATTTCTATAAATATACTGATTCTTTATAGTTAGCAAATATTAAATTTATAAAATTAAAATATATATTTCTGCATTTTCTATTTTTGCCTTAATTTCTAATATTGCAGCTTGTAGAGATAGCCTAAATTCTTGTGTAGAGTGAATATTTCATTTGGCTATAAAGAATCAAAAATCACAATGTAGTCAGATATATGTTCTGACTCACACCTTCTAAGCTTATCTCAGTCTTAGACTAGCAAGGCATACTCACATATTCATTTCTGAGAAAGATTCTTTTCTAATAAAAAATTGAAACCACAAAATGAGATAATTTTAAAAAGATGCTTTTGACATCATGTTCGGGCTCATATTTCCTTAGAGAATATTTTTATCAAAACCCCACCTCAATGGGTACATATTTTAAGTCTTGGTTATTTCCATTGCAGATCTAGTAAACAGTATCAATGACTGGCATATCATGGTTTTGCTTTTTATTAGCTGAATACTTTACTCGCTAGTCACATATAATTGTGTGACACATCCCTGAAGATTATGAAGTTAGATCAATTGTTGGCACAAATATAACCTCTGTTTTTACTTGTTATCATGGACATTCCAGGAATATGGAAAAGAAATATTGTATCTCTATCTGTAAGCTAAGTAACAACTAATGATTTGTAGACCATTAATGAAAGTCATATAGTTTCATTTTTTATTGTCTCTAAGATAAATGACAAATAATTTGAGCTCATGAATCTACCAACACATGAATACAAGGACACAAAACTGTGCTAGGAACAAATGAATTTTGGTGAATACTACCTGATATTTAAATTAATATATAAAATTTAAGCAAAGTAAAAATAATTTTTTTGTTTCATAGAACCATTGTTTAATTTTACCTCCTATAAGGAGTGATATATACCATTGATATTACTGGTTCAAGCTAATGGACCTAAAACTTAATTTCGCCTCAGTCATAAAATAGTGGAATGATCTTAGGCAGACTTGGAACTTCCTGGACACTGTTTTTCCCCTTGCTAAAAGAACTAATGGAATTGTGATTATTTAATAAGATAATGTACATAAAAGGAGTATTGTACAATATGGCATATAACTAAATGTCACTGAATAATTGACTTTCAGAAATAATTTTGCTATCCTAATGGTATCTTTGGTTATGATGCTTATTATTAAAAGTGGCAATAGGATGGCATCTGAATGTGGTAAATCAATTTGAGGAACAGGGTCATGTCAGTGTATGATGAATGAAACTAAATTAATTTTTATACATTTTATTAAAATTAGTTAGCTTATATGAGATTTTCTCATTAAAAAAATCTGAATTTATTTTTAATTTTATCATAAATGAATTCATTTTTAAGATGATAAATATTATTTCGATTTAATGGCTAAAAATGGCCATGCTAGATCTTTGACTAAAGTTTAGCACTGAGAATAATTAGCTAAAATAAATGGCCTACATAAACGTAAGTTTCTAATGTTTAGAAGCTTGTAGAAGGATATTTCAAGGTCTTAAAAATTATTTAGATAGCCCACATTCATTTAAAAACAATCTGTGACGGGGCTGGAGTGATAGAACAGTGAGTAGGGCGTTTGCCTTGCACGCGGCCGACCCAGGTTCGATTCCCAGCATCCCATACGGTCCCCTGAGCACCGCCAGGAGTAATTCTGAGTGCAAAGCTAGGAGTAACCCCTGTGCATCGCTAGGTGTGACCCAAAAAGCAAAAACAAAAACAAAACAAATGAAAACAATCTGCGGATTTTCTTAACACAGATTATTACCACTTATAAATCTGAATGGATTGATTTAATCTAATTTAAGTGATAATCCTTCATTCATGTATTTCTAGGTTGAATGAATGGTTTCAAGCTATCAAATTATTGACTCTAGAAGGTCCTTAACAGATGTCTAGGAATGCTTTCATTTTCATGATCATATTGATCTGGTATTCTTAGTTTACCTAGTGCACTGATTAAGTAACTGCATCCTAGTGACCATGTTTTATGAAAATGATATAAGCTAATTGTGAATTAATTTCATATCAAAAGACAATAAAACAAATCATTTTGCATAAAAATATTAAATACTTTCTATTTCAATGCAAACCATTTAACCGTAATATATCATAGGAATACATCAGAGATGTAGTTCTCTACATTGAGTTTTATAAACCAGAAATTCAAACTTGTCTTAACTTATAGATGGTGGTAGTGACTAAGGATTGTAAGAAGACCATTTTATGAGAAATCCAGTCACATTTCATGATATCTCAAAAAAATAAATAAATAATTGCTCTAATTCATTGGAGTAAATAACTTTTGCCAGTCGTATACATTTTCATTTTGTCTAGAGTTAACTTTTCTCGTCGGGATTGGCTCATGCAAAAAAAGTTTATAAATTATGTATATTTTTTTTTTTACTTTTTTGTACCACAGTCAATGTTGCTAAGGACCTACTACTGACTCTGTGCTCAGGGTTCACCTAGTGACTTGGGGGACCGCATGGGGCCACAGGCATTGAATTTGAGTCCACCATATCAAAGGTATGCATTTTACCCTCAGTGCTATCACACCATCCTCCATACTGTTTTTCAAACTTCATTATTTAGCTTACTGTTATTAATTTTATATTTTTTTGGGAATGATCTTGTGCCATAAAGATTTATACATTATGCCTAATGTTTTTAGACTTCATTAATTACTTCAGATTATTAATTTGCTGTTTTTATCACTCTAAAACACTAAGGCTTTAACTTTTTCCTACACTGAAAAGAACTAAATAATTCTTACTTTAAATCTCCAGAATTTTATATTTGCTAAGAAAGTGTAACATTAAGAGTAAACCTCTATTTCCTGTGAAGAAGATCATAAATACAAAAATCAGATGCTTTGTCCCTGATTCTAGAATCACCTCATAGGATGCTTCATAGAATCCTATGGGCTTAATATGAGGCTCTTGAGTAGTAATCAATAATATTCCTCTGCATCCTTCTTTCTGAATTTCACTGACTAGTTAATTACTGGATTGAACACATGCACATGTATACAGTAGTCTACTATGAGCCACAAAGAATAAATTACAGTACTGTAAATACATATTTGTTTATGAAGACAACTGAATCTTTTATATACTCTGATATCTCATATATATACAGATATATATGCCTATAATAAAGTGTACTTCATAAATTAAGGACTAATTTAAGCAACTAATAATAATAACTGCTAATAAAGTAGAACTATGAAGGCTGGAATAATAATACATGGTTAAGACACTTCCCTTGCAAGAAACTAACTTGGATAGATCCCCTAGAAACTCAGATGGTTCTCCAAGTACCACCTTGAGTGACCCCTGAGCACAGAGCACAGATTCAGGGGTAATCTTTGAACACAATGAGATATGGCTTCAAAATTTTTAAATAATAACTAAATAGATCTATGACAACATACAATAATAACGATGCTCTCTTCCTCTTTCAAATAAGTTATTCTTAATATTTTACTCATCATCATCATTATCATCATCATCATCATCATCCCATTGATTGTCGATTTTCTCGAGTGGTCTCAGTAACATCTCCATTCGTCCTAGCCCTGAGATTTTAGAAGCCTCTCTTTACTCGTCCTTCCCAATGGTGTTGCATTGGAGGCTCTTTTAGGGTCAAAGGAATGAGATCCATCGTTGTTACTGGTTTTGGCATATGAATACGCCACGGGGAGATTGTAAGGCTCTCCCATGTGGGCAGGAAACTCTCAGTAGCTTACCAAACTCCCAGAGAGAGAGAACTAGGCTATCAGATGCTTCCAAGAGCTTGGTTTTATCACAATCACAATCACGATCATGAGAGCCCGTTAAACACCAATTTCTCAGGCAGGCCCTTTAACATCTCATTTCGTCCTTTCCCTGAGATCTTAGAAGTCCACCTGGATTTGGCCCTCCCAACGATGTTGCACTGGGTGCTCTTCAGGGTCATGGGAATGAGATCCAGCTTGTTACTGGATTTTGCATATAGATACACCATGGGAAGCTTGCAAGGCTGTCCCATGTGGGCAGGAAACTCTCAGAAGACTGCCAGTTTCTCCCAAAGGGAGAAGCAGGCTAAAGATATCACTTCTGAGAGCTTGCTTTTAAGTCTCTGAATGTTGACCGTTGATGGGATTACACACACCTGTGTTCCTCTGCCGGTACCTTCATGCATGAGGCCTGTCTGAATGTGTAGAAAGGAGCCTTCAGCACTGCTGCAGCTAGGTTCCGGTGGTCTTTGGCCGCCGGGAGCACTGCTTGGGGTGGGGAGGGAAGCTAGAGCCCATCCCCTCCTAGGGGCCCGGGGAAGACAGCCAGGCATGCGGGCAAGAGACTCTTGGTTTTATAGTCTCTGGATATAGGCCGTTGAGGCCGTTGATAGGATTATACAGTGCCAGGGGCAGTTTCTGGGTGTGACTGCCTAGCTACTGGAAAATGGGGGATCTGGACAGAAGAGGCCCAGTCCCTATCCAACCAGACTTGGGGATCAAAGTCACAGATCCTGCACATATTTGTTTCTCTGCCAATTCCTTCATCTGGGAGGCTCGTCCGAATGTGTGGAGAGGGGCCTTGATCATGGCTGTGGCTGGGTTCTAGAGGTCTTCGGCTGCTGGGGCTCTGCTTCGGGCAGGGAGGGAAAGTCAACCCACCCCCTCTGAGGGGCCCTAGTGAAAACAGTCAGGCATGTGGGCAAGAGATTCTGCTTTTTTATCAACATAATAAATTTCTTTTTTAAAAATTTATTCTTTTATTGAATCACCATGTGGAAAGTTACAAAGCTTTCAGGTTTAAGTCCCAGTTATACATCTTATAAGGGTTCTCTCTCTCTCTCTTTCTTTGTAAGTCTTGCTAGTGGTTTATTTTACTTGTCTATTTTCACAAAAAACCAGCTCTTGGTTTCATTGATCTTTCGGATTGTCTTTTGGGTTTCTATGTCATTAATTTCCTCTCTAAGTTTCATTGTCTCTTTCCTTCTGCCTGGTTTGGGCTCCTTTTGTTGGTCCTTTTCTAAGGTCTTGAGCTGTGAAGTCAAGTTACTTATGTGGGCTCTTTCTTCCTTCCTGAGATATGCTTGCAGAGCTATAAATTTTCCCCTTAATATGGCTTTAGCTGCATCCCACAGATTCTGGTAGCTCGTTTCTTCATTCTCATTTGTTTCCAGGAACCTTTTGATTTCTTCCTTGATTTCTTTCCTGACCCATTGATTATTCAACATCAAGCCATTTAATTTCCAGGTGTTTGATTTGATTTTCTGCATCTGTCCATGATTAACTTCTATCTTCAGTGCATCATGATCTGAAAAGATAGCTGGTACAATGTCTATCTTGTTGATCCTATTGAGGTATGTTGTGTGGTCCAGCACATGGTCTATTCTGGAAAATGTTCCATGTGCATTGGAAAAGACTTATTTTCTTTTTGTGGGTATATAAACCCTGTATAGATCTATTAGCTGTCTCTCTTCTGTTTCTTCCTTCAAAGCCAGTATTTTCTTGGTGAGTTTTAATCTTCTGGATCTGTCTAGAGGTAATAGGGCAGTGTTGAAGTCTCCAACTACTATTGTGTTGCTCACAATGTCCTTCTTAAGGTCTGTTAGCAGCTATTGTAGGTATTTAGCTGGTCCCATATTGGGTGCATACACATTTTGGACTGTGATTTCTTCCTGCTGTACATATCCCTTGATTAATAAAAAAATGGCCTTCACTATCCCTTCTAATCATTTTCAACCTGAAGTCTATGTTGTCCGATACTAGTATGGCCACCCCAGCTTTTCTGAGGGAGTTGTTTGCTTGCAGGATTGTTTTCCATCCTTTGATTTTGACTCTGTGTTTGTTCTGGCTATTCAGATTTGTTTCTTTTGCAGGCAGCAGAAAGTTGGGTTCAGTCTCTGAATCCATTTTGCCAGTCTGTGTCTCTTAATTGGTGAATTAAGACCATTGACATTGAGAGAGATTATTGTCATGGGGTTTTGTGCCATCTTTCTGTAAGGGTTTGTTGTGCTCGTAGGGTTTTTCTTGTCTTACAGTAGCCCCTTTAGTCCTCCCTTTAGGTTTGGTTTAGAGTCTATGACGTTCCTGAGTTGTTGTTTATCCGCAAAATAGTGTATCGTTCCTTCAAGTTTGAATGAGAGTTTGGCTGGATAAAGTATTCTTGTTGAAGCATTCATTTCATTGAGTTTTTTCACCATATCTCACCACTGCCTTCGGGCTTGAAGGGTTTTCTCCGATAGGTCTGCTGTGAATCTAAGGGGTGCTCCTTTGAATGTGATTTCCTTCTTCAACCTTGCTACTTGCAGTATTGTGTCTCTGTTTTGTCCATCATCCTAACTACGATATGTCTTGGAGTTTTTCTGTTAGGGTCTCTTTTAGCTGGCACCCTTCTGGCTCCTTGAATCTGGATGTCTGCATTCTCCAGCTCTGGGAACTTTTCAGCAATGATTTTTTTGACTGTGGCTTTTTCACTGGGGTTGGTTCCCTGTCCTTCAGGTACTCCGATGATTCTAATGTTGTTCCTCTTGAAATCATCCCCTAGGACTCTGATTCTCCCTAGAGCTATTTTGAGGTCCTTCACCATTGATTGTTGTTGCCTGTAGGCTGCCTGCAGCTCATCTTCAAGCTCACTGATTCTGTCTTCTGCTGTAGTCATTCTATTGTTGAGGGCGTCCACTGAGTTTTTTAATTAATTCATCTACCAAATCCTTTATTTGTGGCATTTCCTTTTGTAGATTTTTTATTTCTGCTCTCATTTCTTCCTGTAATTTCTCAGCTGTCTGTTGTATCATTTCTGTCAGGTCCTCCTTTAACTTGTCAATCTTTCCATTGAGTTCATTGAACAGCTTCAGGATTTCACTTCTGAATTCTTTTTTGGAGTGCTCAAGTTTGTAGAAAACATCTGTTGAGGCATCTGGACTCCTTTCATCATCCTGTCTTTGTGGTGGGGATTTGCGCTGTTTCTTCATGTTGTTGTGGTGGTTTGGAACAGGGACCTTCAAGGTCTGTATCCCTGTTCCCTCTTGTTGTGAAAAAGGATTGTGGATGGGCTCGGTCAATGGTGCTTGCCTTTTTATTTTCCCCTTCTAGAACATGGCCTCCTACTCAGATGTTCCTCTAATCCTTATGTGAAGCATTGTGTTTTATTGTCCTACTGTTTATGGATAGCTAGGATGGTACTCTTGGACATTGTATAGGTAATGAAGGCTGAGATGAAACAATATATTGACGAGTTTTAGGAGAATCGGCCACCGGCCTGTGCCAGAAGAGACAACGGCTGCGGCGCTTGGGGCTGGCATGCCGGCCACTAGGGCAGGGCGGCAGTCCGGGGTGGGGGAGAGATGGCTGGGGTGCTCGGGGTCCAAGGTGCAGGCTGGGACTCGAGTAGTGCGGGTCGAGGGATGTCACACACCCTACAATATATAAGCAAGATTATTATAGTTTTCAAAATGGGCATTAAAGGAAATAAACATGTTGATAGAAATGCAGTCATAAAAATGGACTTAAGGACTTAACATTTGTGTGGAGAGCTACAAGATGACTCAACAGTAATGTGAAATTATGAGAGAATAGCACCCTGTGCTTAAATGGCAGCAAATTTCAAGAATTAAAAGAAATCCACATGTTTAAAACCTAGATAAAGACAACTGTGGAAGAATCAGCATGAGCAAGTACCAGACATAAAATAGTATGGCTAACAATGGAGTCATGGGCCAAAGACAATTTGTGCATAATTTTGCAAAGGATTTATGAAAGTAACGAAAGACCTTATGGAAAATAGTGGTGGGTTGTCAAAAACTTAGTGAAATTTTTTTAAGTTGTTTTGGTAGCCACTGAAATAAATATCTCATAAAACTCAAGTGGCACATTGTGCAGATTAAACACAGGATTTTGTAAATGCACAGTGTGTGTTCTCCTACTTCAGCCAAATTTCCACCTTTTTACTCAATTTTCACAAGCTACCAGCATATTTTCAATGTAAATGCTTTGGAATTGTGAAGTGCAACTTAAGTTAGTATGTTCTATAGACTCCACTCTAATGATTGTGTTGCTCGCATAATAGAACACCAGTAATTTATTTCCTGATTAGCATCAATGGAAATTCGTCCCACAAACAATATCCTGTGTAGATCAGTCTTTGTGGTTCTTATTATGACCATAGGATACTGTTTACCAAACCCCTCCAAAAAAGGGTGGAGGGGGAACCACTGAAAGAAACAAGCAGAAAAGAAAAACAAACCAGGGAATTTTGAGTATAAGATTTATTACTCAAGGTCTGGATATTTGGGCTGTACAAGTGTCTTATATCAAGGTTTGCAGATAGAAAATAAGGAGAATGTGGGACTTAATATGCATATTTTTCAGGCTCCAAAGGTATCTAAGACTTAGAAAACTCAGTTTTATTGGCTAATTTAAATTATTGGTGTAGGTGGGAGTTAGGCATCAGAAAGGAAAAGTGGGGTCATTTAGCAGCCAATTATCTGGGTTACACAATATTTGCTGAATGAGAGGATTTGTGTGAATGGAGGTAGCTTAACTTCTTATCCTGTTGTTTTGCTTGTACTTGTGTAAAATAGTAAGAAATAGGATTATTAATATTGATATCTTCTGAAATTGGATGCGTTGGCTTAATTTGAAAGTTTAATGTCAGGGTCTTACTCTACATGGAGTCATAGTACTAGACAGAATGATCTGAGAAAATGTAATTAAGTCTTTGAATGGGGAATCAATAAAATGATTTTGTTATGTACGAGATTTGGAGAAAGGGTAAACGCACTTCATAAGTTTTGACCTTGTGATACTAAAAAAAAGATTTGATATGAAGTGTGGAGAGCCTCCACAAGACCCTGCTTCATAAACAACACCTGTTTCTTGTTAATTGCACCGTGCTTCGAAAACAACTCCTAATAAGGAAACAGGATGTCCTGTCACGCCCACAAGGTGTAACTAGCCTATCAGCTGCAGACACTTGGGCATAAACAAGCAGCGAGAGGTATATAAGGGGGGAAGTCACCTAGCTAGAGGTTGTCCCTCTCTCCTCCTCCTTTCTCCTTGTTCCTGTGTTTTTTCCGTTTCATGGAAAGTCCCTGAGTAAATTGTGGCAAAAAGGATCTCCGAGTTGCGTGTTTCTTCTCTGGTCAAAGCAGCGCGCGACAATGAAGTAAATATTAAAGGCTATTTTGAGGGGGCTTTTTGTATAAGAGATATCTGATAGCATGTAATCAAATCTGGAATTCAGAAGAGAGGTGGAAGTTATAAAGGTAGAAATAATATGGAGATAAGTTGAAGACTTAAGAACAGTTTAGGCTTTTTAAATGCCAGACCCTTATGATACCTACATTTACCCATTTATAGTAGCATTGCACTGTCGTCTTATTGTTTATCAATTTGCTTGAGTGGGCACCAGTAACATCTCCATTATGAGACTTGTTGTTACTGTTTTTGGCAGATCGAATATGCCATGGGTATCTTGCCAGACTCTGCCACGCAGGCAGGAATCTCTCAGTAGCTCTCGGGCTCTCCAAGAGGGACAGAGGAATCAAACCCAGGTTGGCCACATGCAAGGCAAATGCCTTACCCCCTCTGCTATCACTCCAGTCCACCCATTTATGGTACCATATACAAAACACAAAAGGAGAAGTAGAACTCTTTTTCTTTCAGACTAATTTAAACAACAGTATTAATTTCTATTTAAACGATAATTATTTGGAAAGAGTAACTTAATTTGGACTTTGAAAAAGTTTTAAAAACATCCATAACAAAACTGTTTTAAACATTGAATAAGAAAGGAATGAAGGAAAATGGCCAAAATCAAAGCGCTGGTATGCAAAGAGCAATTTTAAGGTGGAAAGAATTCTGGAGAATATCTTAAACAATAGTCTTGTCAGTTATATATAAATGATGCAGAGGATGGAGTGAAAATGAAACCCCAAAGTTCATAAACGCTTTTAAATATAACTCAAAAAGATTGATTACTCCAGGTCTTTCAATTTTCTATATGTGAGATGAAAGAGAGGTGGTCACACTGTAAATGGACTTTTCAGTAGAAAATGACAGCACACTCAGGGGGAAATGTTTATGATATATTTTTTAAATAATTGATTTTGATTTCTGAAGTGCTTTCTAGATGTCACACCAGGCTATAGGAGATTTATTAAATAAACTCAAATTCAAAATAAGCATCAGCAAGGCGAAAATGAAAATAAATGAGATGGAGCTGGTTGAAATTTAGGGTACAAAATGCAGCCAAAGTATTATTATCCAGCAATTTTTTAAATGCAATTATTGACCTGTTTCCCTACTTCTATGATTTTTCAAGATTTCTGCTATGTGCACTTTGATTCACAATCGTTTTATCCCTGTCCAATCCTTTAAAATTAATATTATTTCTAGTCAGAAATATTTAGGGAGTTGGATGTCAGCGATTTAACATCATGCAAGCTTCTTCCTGTGTGTTCACAAAATATTTGAGTGTGCACCGCGTGAGTTCAGTAGCCATGAACCGAAAGGAGGGATCAGGGCCACCAGGCTGGTTGGTGATCAGTCGCTGTTTTTTCCAATCTCTGTTCCCATTACAGATTCACGCTCTGCTCATCTGAGTCTCACACACCCCATCCAGTTTAACTCTCTCCAGCCAGTTTCACTTGCTCATGCATTTTTACTCTCTCCCATTCCAGGAGTACTCTGCCCCCATCCCTGTCACCCAGTGTTAGTTAAGAGCCCAACCTCCAAGTTTGGGGGTAGCAAATACACATAGGTGAGATAGTGAAATCAACATAGCGAAGCCCTTTCTTCAGGGGACTCTTCTTCTGAGACAAAGATCTCATCCTGCTAAGAAATCTGCTCAGGGGCAGAATATCACTTAAGGGAGTATTTCTCCTTTCCTCAGTCCATATCCACTTAAACAATCATCTTAAATTTACTTTTTTATAATCTTTCTAGTCATTTTGTATGAACACAATAAGAGATATATTAAACTTAAAAGGTGGCTCTCGGGGCTGGAGCGATAGCACAGCGGGTAGGGCATTTGTCTTGCATGCAGCTGACCCAGGTTGGATTCCCAGCATCCCATATGGTCTCCTGAGCACTGCCAGGCATAATTCCTGAGTGCAGAGCCAGGAGTGACTCCTGTGCATAGATGGGTGTGACCCAAAAAGCTTTAAAAAAAAGTGGCTCTCCTGGGGACATCTCACTACATATCCCAGACATCAGTCCTCAGGCCAGATTAGTCCTTCCCAGCTCCAGCAGAGTCCTTGTCCAGTCACTTCTTTTTGGGTCATGACAGAATTTGTCCATGACCATGCTCTTAATTTATTATAAGTTTTATGGCACGTGGTCTGCCTCTTTTCAATGCTAGGCTAGATGACAGTGTGTCCTGGGTCCATTCAATCCTTTCATTAGTATGCTCCTTTTGAGGTGCTAGGAACTAAGGGCAACTGAAGCTTAAGTCAAGTATGAAAGATGCCCAGGAGTAAATATTATTTGGAGTCAATTGAGTCCCAAGTTACAAAAGCATATCATTCAGTTAATGTGTCTTTATCTTCCTGTGTCTACACAAAACATCATATTGCTCTAAAGTAAACTTCAAAGGACATAAAAGAAAGAGAAATACAATCTTTCACTTACAAATACAAAATCCAGAGAACTCTGAAGACTCTACAAGTTACAGGTTCTGATAAGGGGAAATGAGTGATTAACATATAGAGGAAGCAGAGCACAAAGGAGAAATTAGAGATGAATACCAAGGAAATGAGAGTGCTTCAGGAGCATCATGATGGGTGTTATTTACTCAGTGAACCTAAGCTCCTTGCTGCAGAGGAGAAAGGGCAGAGGAGAGAGGACGAGAATGGACAAACCAAGACTAAACCTGAAATGTTCAGAACTGTAATCCAACACTTGTATGTCTCTGATTGTACAAAGTTAGGATTGAGCACATACATTTTCACTGTTTTGCTTTGACTATGTTGAGTCTTGCTTTAGGAAACCAAACCCTGGGTCAGAAAAGAGTATAGGGGTTATGCAATTGCCTTGAATATGGTTGACTCCAGACTCCATGTCCAGCACTCAGCACAGAGCCTAAGCACTTTGGGTGTGACACAATACAACCCTCCAAAAGATAAAAGAAAAAGCTGACCTCATTATTGACATTCACTGATCATTTTGAATAGAAGTACTTTCCTATAGAATTTACTCCCCCACTAAAGTTATGGAAACATTGAATCTAAACCTAGTTCTCATGACTTAATATTGCCATCTCAGCTTAACATTTGTTAGGTAGTCCAGGTAATTTGGGTTCAGATAAATGGTTGGATTCTTTTTAGTCTAAAAACATTTAAAATATCCCATTCCACGTGATTTTTGTACTAAATGTTATTTGTTTCTTACTTGAAAATCAGATTTAGTTGGCGTTTTATACTTTTATTTGATAAATCTGGGATTCCCCAATGGAGATCTTTCTGGCACCAAAAGTCTGCTTTTATTCCAGCTTATAACCTGGAGCTCACTTACCAGGCCAGTCAAGTTATCCAATAATCCTTGAGTTGTCATCGGTGTCACTGTGCTATGTCAAGAGACGTTTCTACTGGGAAATTCTCTGTTCATCTTTCCACCATAGTTTTCAGCTCATTCATAGAATCTTGGGTAATAACAAGTTTATGCCAAAAAATTTAAATTGTGATAAAAACTAGTCATAATAGTCTTTCCAATGTCGGAGATTCCTCTTAAATCAATAATTTGTTAAGGAATTTATCTGAAAGAGAGGAAAATGCATATGAATCACTGTAAGCCATGACTTTGGCTAAATTTTGCCTCCATTCCTCTACCTCCCCCAGCATATATGACAGGAACAAGAGGCATCACATTAGAATTTAAGAAAGCTGTGTGTAATCAGCAAAACAGGAATGTTATGACTGGGGATACTGCTCAGTGATTGAGCACTTGCCTTGCATATGTGAAGCCTTGTGGTCTATATCTGGCATGACTTCTATTTAGCAGTGTCAGTGTTTTATCTTGTCCATACCTTTGACTAATGTTTGTAAAGCAATTCACCTTTTCAGAATTTCATTTGTATTAGAGTAGTAAAGAACAAGTCAGAGGTCAACATAGTAGAATTACATAGCAACCGAGTTGTCTCATTAGCAGAAACGCTCCCAAAGTTGACACCATATAAATTTGAGGGGCTCTAATAGTTTTAAAGTTGGAAATCAGTCCTGGAGAATTAAAGTTAAATACTATCTGCATGTGACATCCTAACTTACTTTCAGTTACATTTTGTGGGACAATGTCCAGTGCCGTTGCTAAAATTGAAAACCATGGCCTAATGAATTTGTGTCATAATACTCATGAAGAATAAATTAGACAGTATATTACCTGCACATGCAAGAGAAAAGTCATTATATTTTGTTATGAAGTGAAAAAGAAGTAAGGCTGTGATTAATTTGGAAGAATGTACTCCTAATCTAAGACTATGCTTCTACAGTCATGGCCCAGTACCAGACAATTTCCACATGTCATTATCTAATCAGAGAGTGTTAGAAAACATCATTAATCAAAAGATGCCAAAAATATTTTCACTTTACTTCCAAACCTTATGAGAATACCTCTAACTGGAGTAATCTGTCTCCAGAATCATAACTGTAAGAGATTATGGTAAATGAGATTTTCAGTTTGGCTCTAAAACAAGACAGGCATTCTGAAGAAGGGTAGCGTGTGTTAAAGTATTATTCATGTGTAGTGTTTATTAAAGTGTTATTTCGTGTCCGTTGGCCAAGACTGGTCATTAAACTAAGATGTGCAGAATTAGACTAAAGGCCATTTTAGTCATTGTTGCAGACACAGACTTTGGAAATTAAGTAGTTCATATTCCAAAAGCACCCCTTGGGTGCCAACTCTAAACCAACACCCCGTTACACAAGAAATGAAGCATTCACTCAGGAATCCAGGGTGTGTGTGTGTGTGTGAGAGAGAGAGAGAGAGAGAGAGAGAAAGAGAGAGAGAGAGAGAAAGAGAGAGAAAGGAAAGTATGAGATTGATGACATGCTGTATGAAAATATGCATTGCTTGTGAGTCTACGCAAATAGCGATAATATGAATAGAAATGTAATTTTCAATCTTTTAATTTAACATTATTTTTGGAGCTACACCTCCACAATAGTGCTCATTCTTGGTGATTTTCCACTAGCCAGATCATACTGTCAGGTGTGACCCAATAGCCCTCACCTTCCAAAAATATTCATATTTTATTTTATATTTCATATTTTATTACAGTGTACCCTGGCAAATAGAATATGTTGCACACAAAGATCTAGAATACTGTTAATTTAAAGAAAAGAGCTATGTTAGTGATTAAATTAAAAGGTAATGGTGACTGGATAAAGAGCAATCTACCTCTTAATAAATCAAGTATGTTAAGACAGTGTATCCAAACTCTAATGTGTCTAAGTAGTCTCGATGAGCTGGAGTTACAGGGAGAGAAATCATTACTGAGCTTGCTATAAATTGGCTGTTTTCACACTAACAACAAGAAAGTTGTATGCACATAAAGAGAACTGCAACATTTCACATAAAGCTCCCTTAGAGAATTTTGTGAAATAGAAATCATATATATGTATGGACACAGAGAACTACCATTAGAAAACATCCAGAAAGCAAATAAAATACTTAAATATTAAACTCATTAAAACTTCAGATCATGAAGAACAACATATAAAGTCTAACATATAATTTGCCTGAGAAGTAGAATTAACATGTTCAACAGTGAAAGCTATTAAGACCCAAAAAACAAAAATGAAAAACATCAGAAGTATAGTGCTAATTTACAACATTCTATTATAGTATAGTGCTTTCAACTTTCTATTTAAAGGAACATAATGGCCACTTAATACCTTCCTCCGCAAACCACAATACCCAAAAGGAGAGAGAGAGAAAAAGGCAATGCCCTGCCACAGAGGCAGGGTGGAGTGCGGGGTAGACAGGGTGGGGGTGGTGGGAGTGATGCTGGGATCATTGGTGGTGGAAAATGGGCACTGGTGAGGGATGGGCACTCCATTGTATGACTGCAATGCAAGCACGAAAGTTTGTAAGTCTGTAACTGTACCTCATGCTGATTCACTAATAAAATTTTGTATTTTTAAAAAAGGAACAGGACCTAAATATGTAACAATAAGCAAAATAATTATATTAAGCAAAATGTAATAGAAAATTTCTATACATGCATAGAAGTGTGACATAATCAACTGGTGGAAGGGGAATTTCATGGGAAATGGAACAAAAAAAATAACAGAAAATGTAATTGGAGACATAGATTTATAGTTTTAAATGATAATATTAATTTATAAGCTATTACACATTCAAGAATTTGAAGCAAAATGGGAAGATACCAAATTAGTTGGAAAACCTTACAAAAGAAGTAAAAACTATTTACAAAATGAATATATAGGGGTAAATATCTTCAATATAATATTCAATTGTGATCCCAACTCTGTTGGAAAAATTAATGAATTTGAAGACTTGAAATAGAAACTATTTAATTGACATTCAGATAAATACATTTGAAGGGGAAAAAAAAGATAAATATACTAGAAAACACCAAGTGAATAACTATGGGGGTAATAGAAGACAAGAAAGATAAAGAAAAAAATGTAACAACTATTTGTTGACTGTGTTCTAAATATGATAAAAATAAAGCCCCCAAATTAAAAAAAATAAAGCCCCCAAGTTTAAAAAAATAGTTAACTAAAATTTTTTTAAAAAAACAACATTTTTATTAGTGACTTGAGAAAGTCAAAGAAAATTTGTCTACCTTCGAGCAGCTGGAGTTAAAAAATATGATATATTATGAAATCAGAGATTACAGTCCTCTGGTTTCCCATGAAACTAATACAACCTAGAAGAATATTCAATCACATCATTAAGCCATAAGCCATTGGAGGAAAACATGCATATCCTTCAACTTATAAGACAAAACATTTTTTAGACAAATTGATTTATTGCCCAAGAATCTGCACAATAAATAAAGACTCTTAGAGGAAAAGAAAAATGATACCAGATAGAAATTTAGGACTCTAAAATAAAGAATGTTAGAATACACATATGAGTAAATAAATGTACTTTATATTTTCTCATTTGTTATATTTTTTTAAATTCTCCTGTTCTCTTTTGTAACTCTTTTAAATTGAAAAAATTACTAATACGCTGTGGAATTGTGATACATGTATAAGTAAATCTTTGTCATGAATGAAAGCTTGTGAGAAATGAAAATATATTGAAATTTGCTTAACTTGCTCATGGAATAATACAGTATCATTTAAAGATAAATAACAAGCATAGAATAAAAAGAAAATAAATTAGGGCTGTAGCAATAGCAGAGTGGGTAGGGCATTTACCTTGCACGCAGCTGACCCAGGTTCAATTCCCAGAATCCCATATGTTCTCCTGAGCACCGCCAGGGGTAATTCCTGAGTGCAGAGACAGGAGTAACTCCTGAGCATCTCTGGGTGTGACCCAAAAAGCAAAAAAAAAAAAAAAAAAAGAAGAAGAAATTACATAGTATGAAAAGAAAATAAATAAAGTATATATAAGCTGAAGTGGAAAATCAGATATATTCTAAATACTTTACTAATGTAAATAAGACAGAAAAAGAGCAAGTCTTGTTAGAGAATAAACATGTGTGGACCAAGGCTGAGGACGTAATACATCGTTACTGATTTCTGATACCATATGCTCCAGGTCTGATACCACCAGGTATAGCCAAACTATCATCCTGGCCCTGGAACTTCATCCCACTCTCAGTGACTCACAATGAACAGCCGAACTTGAGATTGGAGAACTGCTGGGAGTGGCCCTTGGATCTCCCTGAGTACCTTCCACTAAAAATCAAACAAACAAGAGCAAAAGGAGAATAATTTTTTTAGGTATATCAAATCCTTGGTGTATGTGATTGTTTATGTCTAAGTTCACTTAAGCCTTCACTTTTTTTCTGAATTCAAAAACTTGAAATAACTGTGATTTTTTTATGAAAATGCACTTTTCATGCTGTTATTTTTCTGTTGTTTCATTTCCCGATTCCTACTATAATCAGTTTTATGCTGGAATAGCTCATTATTTTACTAAAATAGTTATCACTGGACTTAGAAAACCATTCTTTCTCTGCGGTCATTGTGAAATAATTTTATTTTTATTAAACTCTTAAAGAATGTAAGAAAGGAATACAGGTCCCCGAATGATTTTCCAAGCCCCTAACTAACCCAGTTGCAGTTTCAACCTCCTTAATGGTGTAATCTTAAACCTATAAATCTGAGTTCCTTAATTAACACAGGTGATGCAATCTGCCTGCTAGGACCACCTTGCCTTCCCCTGAGGGAAGTTGGCTTTACCTGAAAAAGCCTTTCCTTTAGCTAATAACCTAGTCCCACCCTCTTTCTACCCACATCTTTCCATTCCTTATCATTCTTGGCAGTTCCTTTCACTTTGTTAGAAGCTCTACTTCTCAATTCATGAATCCTTTATTTGTGTGTTTACTTAATGAAGCCATACGTGCATTTATTTATTCTCCAAAACTGTAACCGTGGACGTTCTGCCAAGCACATAGTTCTGATTCTATAGACAATATTCAGATTGTTCTTTAGTAGAAGTTTTACTTTGTGAATTCTAATGTAAATTTTATCACTGATCTTTGTGTTTCCAAGGGAGATTATAGATACTTTGATACGTCTATGTAAGGGAAGAGAGGAAAAATCAAAAAGTGATTGGTTCTTAGAAAGACCCAATTGATAGTCCCTCCCTCTGTGTTCTTTTCAAGATACTTTAAAGTGACATAGTTCTGGAGCAGCAGTAAACCTTTAATAAAGTCTATTATACCTCTACATCTTTGCTTTTAAAAAAAAAAAGGAAACATCACCAACTGTATTTAAAGCATCTTATTTTCCTTAAATACATTTTGAGCACTTCTGATGTCAGTGGGCCCCACAGGTGGCTTATGTGAAGCAGGGAAGAGAAAGATGATCACTTTCTCCTCATCTGCCTCTGCCACCCAAACCCAAGGTTACTAGGTTCTTGTCTTGCCTTGCAGGAAAGAATTTCAGGAGTAGACAAGCAGTGAAGTAAAATGGATTTTATTTGGAGGTTTTGAAGGTGGGGGGCGGGAGGGAAGAGAAAGTGGGAGAGACTGGAGAGTAACACACTTAAGAGAGAACCCAGGCTCCTCCAAGGCAGAGAGAGCCCCTACACATGTCCCAGTATTAGATACGAAAGCATACAAGTACACGTCTCAAGAGGGGAAAGGCGGGCAACCTATGTGGTCAGACTCTACATGTGCTCCGCCATGTGGGAACAAGCAGCACCTGAGCTTGGGCAGCATATCTGTGCCCTCCCTTTGTTCAAGGTGGCTTTTATAGGGTTTTTCCAAGCCCCTATATGGGGCTTTCTAGCTAGATAAAAGTCCATTGCTAGGGTTGTTGCTAAGTGAGTAGAGTTGGGTGTGGTCATCTTTGAAACTCCTTTTCTCAACCTTTGTTCCTGCTGGATCTTCTCTCGGAAGGTGGGTCCAGCCTTCTCTGGTCTGAGCTATCTGAGGGTTAATCAGATTAAAAGAAGGAATTGAAAGTTCTCCAGTAATTTCCTTTAGTCCCTTTCTGTAGGGAGAGGTCCAGTCTCCTCAGGGTCTGCTCATGGAGAAGGTCTAAACAGGTCTTGCTTTCTGTATCTGCAAGGTGGGACAGACTTAAGACTGGTGGCTTTATTCACTATCGCTATCATCCTGTTGATCTTCAATTTGCTCAAGCAGGCCCAGTAACGTCCCCATTCATCCTAGCCCTGAGATTTTAGCAGCCTCTCTTTACTGGTCCTTATCAACGGTGCCGCATTAGAGGCTCTTTCAGGGTCAGGAGAATGAGACCCATCATTCTTACTGTATTTGGCATATGAATATGTCACGGGGAGCTTGCCAGGCTCTCCCATGAGGACAGGAAGCTCTTGGTAGCTTGCCAGGTTCTCCGAAATGAAGAACAGGCTATAAGAGGTTATGAGGCTGCAAATGCAGACATGCGTTTCCGGGAGCATTGTTTTATAGTCTCTGAGTGTTGGCCATTGGTGACATTACATGGCACCGGGGACAGTTTGTGGGTGTGGCAACCTAGCTACTGGAAAATGGGGAATCTGGGTGGAAGAGGCCTAGTCCCAATCTGAGCAGGCTCAGAGATCTCAGCCCTGGGTCCTGCACACCTGGGTTCTTCTGCCTATTCCTTCATGCCTGAGGTTCATAGTGGCCTTGAGCATAGCTGTGGTTGGGTTCCAGAGGTCTTTGGCTGCCAGGGCTCTGCTCGGGGTGGGGAGGGAAAGTCGACCCACACCTCTGAGAGGCCTTAGTGAAGACAGTCAGGAGAGGGGGCAAGAGATTCTGGCTTTATTATTTCCCAGAAATTTACTGCCATTGCCTTAGGAGGGGGTCTTCCCTATGTGCCTGCCTGCCTACATCACTACCATTTATCAGTCTGGAAATGTCTTTTAAGATGAACTTGCAGATTTACTTCTCCATTGAACATTTTCTGTTTGTTGATTTTGTTTTTGCCCCACATTGTATTTGGCTTAAATTGGGGACCCATTTCATTCCTAGATTTTTGAAGAAACCAAATTTTAGATATTGAGCTGAAAATAGGGCCCCAGCTGCAAAAAAAAAGAAACCAAAATGATGAATGCCATGGAGTTGCCAAATAAATTGTTCCCCTTTCTGCAGAAACTTGACGTTATATTATTAACTGTTCTGATCAAACAAGAATAAGCATAAACTTGCTTTGTCCATTGAAAGAGAGAGAAAATTTTTATTCGTAGGCCTATATCAAGGAATAAGAAACAAATATGGAGAAAAATAGAGAATAGAGATTTTCTGAGGATTGACCCTCCTAGAAGTTTATGCTGTATCCAGTAGGCAGCTGTCCTACTGGAAGATTTAAAACAAAATAACAGTTTAGATTTGTTAGGGTTTTTTTTTTTTTTTTTTTTTGCTGTATCACTGTGGTAGCAGACTAAGTAGTTCTGGCAGGTAGAAGTAGAAGAAAGTTACAAATTAAGGATATGTGCTTAAAGAGAGTTATAACATTCTAGTTAAATATACTAATAGAATATATTTTATGAAGGGAAGAGTTGGGGGGGTAAGAGGAAGATAGAAAGAGAGATAGAGGGGGGTGGGAGTTGGGGGAGGATTTCTTTTATTATATACCATTTCTTGTTTTCTTTCATTGATCAAGAATGTTTTTTTTGTTTTCTGATTTTTTTGCTACATTTAACAATTCTAAAATTGATCATATTGTTTTAATAATTAAGTTTACATATTAGCATATGATGTCAAAAACTGTTTTTAACTACTAAATAAGTTGCATGTATCAGAGCTTTAATAAAAACTGAAGAGTTAAAACACATTTAAATCTAGTTTTCCCAAGCAAATGACTTGACCCCACGATATCCTAGTAAAGACCCCAGATACTTTAGAGACCAGAATTGAAAACCTATCTATGTAAATGAGGATAGGCATTTTACTGTATTATTTAAATTTCCTTATTTACACAAGCTAATATAATATAGCAGTCATCACAGATTGACATTTATTTAACAATTTTCTGATGACTGCATTTGCAATTCCTCTAAGCTTTTTTTGACCAAGTAATATAAAATTAATTTGTTTTGTGCCTGCAAGGGGGAAGACAAGGAGCAGGGAAGGAAACTGGGGACACTGGTGGAGGGAAGGTCACACTGGTGCTGGGACTGGTGTTGAAACATTGAAGGCCTGAAACAGATGTATTATGATGAACTTTGTAGGTCATGATGTTTAATAAACACAAATTTATATGTATACATGCATATAAGCACTTATACAAATATAGGGCAGGTTATAAAAGATAATAATTTGCATAGATAAATAAAAAACACCAT
Source organism: Sorex araneus (assembly GCF_027595985.1). Classification (NCBI taxonomy): domain Eukaryota; kingdom Metazoa; phylum Chordata; class Mammalia; order Eulipotyphla; family Soricidae; genus Sorex; species Sorex araneus. The sequence goes on along the minus strand of NC_073302.1, from coordinate 398,475,751 downwards.
TTAGTGACTGATAAAATTAATGGTAATTCTGATCCTCATTGTTACTGTATTTTATAATTTATTGATTAGGTGCTATGAGTTCAATCTAAAATAAAGCAAATATGAACCTATATATAAAATAGTATACAAAAAGTTTTCAGATATAAGAAAAAAATCTTAGATTTGAAGAAAATTGTGGATGCACATCAAGCTGATATTGCTGACTTAATTTTATATACTTTGGCCGAAATGTGCAGTTAGGGTAAGAGTGTTGGGGAAAGGAGAAAGATCTTGGGAAAGCTAAGGCTCATAAAAGGGATAAAGTTGCAGAGATCTGCCATGCAGCCCATTTGATAATTTTAAAATACCAAAAAAGCAATACCTTCATTTTAATTATTGTATCACTGTCATCCCATTGCTCATAGATTTTTCTCTAGTGGGCACCAGTAACATCTCCATTGTGAGACTTGTTGTTACTGTTTTTGGCATATCCAATACGCCACGGGCAGCTTGTCAGCCTCTACCATTCGGGCGATATACCCTCGGTAGCTTGCCGGGCTCTCCAAGAGGGGTGGAGGAATTGAACCTGGGTTGGCCACGTGCAAGGCAAACACCTTACCTGCTGCACTATCGCTCCAGCCCTTCATTTTAACATTAATATAAAAGTTAATGTTGAGAATTAGCAAAATTACATTCTTTTGAATGATAGTTTAGAATCATGGTTTTGAAAGTAGGATGGCAAAGAATGTTTAAAGAGGCACTCCAGTTGAGAAATAGATTATTGATTTGATATAAAAATTAAAGTAAAAGTTAGAGATACAAATAAATTTCATTTAAAAATATTAATATAATTCTTGAGCATCTATGTGTGCTGTCTGTTTCATATATTGGTAGCATGGCAATAAACTAGATAAGTTTCTATCTTCAAAGGAAATTATTATAGTAATAAAGATTAATAAAAATAAACAGCAAATAAATAACTTTTTGTGGCTAAAAGTAAAGTTTGGTCAAGGGACAGAAGTTGTAGAGGATATAGGAATTATATTCAAAAGAAGATAGGGACTTATTGACAACATGACATCTGAACCCTGAGAGAAGTAAGGAAATGAACAGTATTTTAATGAACAATTATTTGTATAATCATATACCTATAATATATATACATAATTATATTTACATTCTGAACATTCGGACTGATTCCAATTTGTCTGCTTTTTGTTTTTGTTTATTCAATGCCAGTACAGAATCCAGTTTTTATGTATATTTAAGGCACATATTTGCAACCAAGCTATATCCCTGGCCACATCAATTTGTATGCCTTAATGATATTCCTTTCTTCTTTCCTTCTTTCCTCCCATTCTTTCTTCTTTCCCTCTGTCAACAGATACTTTTTAATCACTTCCTAATCCAAATTTTGAATCTGCTGTAGCTGGCAGGAGATCTTTTGTTTTCTGTTACAATATTGCTGTTAGCTTCATTTTCCAAACTTTGCATGCTGTTCTAGATATATTTATCTTAATCATGATTCCTAGACATGAATAATAATTTATTATATTCCAAGAATGTGAAGTCTCTAAACTATGATATCATGGTATCAGTCATTTCTCATCTCCTCCATTAATTAACACACAGATATGTTTACTTTATATTAAACCATAGAGATATTGCTAGTTTCTTTCTAAGGATGTTCAGATTTTCAAAAGCATCTTGTAAAATCTCAAAAAAATTTAAATTACTTTTGTATTATCATAATGTTAAGTATTTATGAAAGCTCTTTAATATTTGATGAAGTATATAATTAATTTAGTTATATACTAGAAGCTATGCTTCTTTCTATATGAGTTTTTACTACAGCTAAGCCAGAACTAAATGTGACCGGTTTCACTTTGATGATTGAATGAAAAGTTGAAAATAATACTAAGTGTATTGTATTTTTCTTCCATAATTAAATGCTTTTGTTTTCATTTATTTTAAATTTTCTTCATTTATTAAATAACTGTGATTTACAAAATTGCTAATGGTTGAGTTTAGACAAAATTCTTCCAGTCTATGAGGATGGGGAAAATGTTCATTTCTTATATCTTTCTCTATATATTTCAACATTTTCTTCATAGTGATGCATGACTATATATATGGTGAAAGAGTGGCTTCTAGACATTAAGTAGCCATTTAATTTATCTTCATAAAATGCCACGCCTCTATTCTGCTGGAACAGTGTTCCCCTCTCCACACTTAATTTCCACATTATAGTAAGTATCATTGCGTCATGATGTTTTTCTTCTCTTAAATTTTATTGGAATATTTTAATATCGTGAATTTTAATTTTCTGTCCGAGATATTTTTACAAGTGACATATAAGAAGTAAAAGAAAAAGTTACAAAATAAACAAAAGTATCGACCTCTTTAAAATAAAGACTAAAACTTAGAAGATTTTCAATAGTGCAATTAATTTTGCACTTAAAAAATATTAATAGCCCAGAGAGCTCAATGAGCTGGAAAACATACTTTGTATAATAGAGGTAATGATTTATTCCATGACATTTTTTGGATCCCCAGGTAACTCTCTGAGGGATCCTGCCAAGCACAGAACAGGAAGTAGCCCCTGAGCACCACTGAGTGTGGCCCCTCAAATAATATTGCATTACAATTAAATCAGAATTATACATAATGGTATATATGTCTAGGTAGTACATGTCATGGTAGTATATATTACTTAGGTATAATATTACAGTGAAAATATTAAAATATTCATCAGTTATTTTTAGAAAATCTAATTTTAAAAACATGCATAGACCACCTAGTCATACGTAAGTCTAGTAACTTAAATACCTTTTAGTAATTGTCAGAATTATCTTTTCATGATCTTAATAAATATTTTTTATTTCTAATAACTTTTTATTTCTATCAAAATTGTACTACAGTATATCCAGATGTGAGCATTATATTAAAATAGCAGAAATTGAGGCAAATAAAAGATAGTACAGGGATTAGGCCACTTCTTTTCACACAAATGAACCCTGGTTTGATTCCCTAATGCATTATGTAGTCTGAGCACTTTCAGGAGTAATCACGAAGCACAGATCCAGGATTAAGCCATGAACTCTGCCAATTTTGTCCTCAGTTTCCACCCACCTACCCAAAATAAAATAGTAGTAAGCTGCATTTTTTAATACTTGATCTTTTCAGGGAAGTATGTGTGTAATTGTAAAACAAAATAAATAAATAAAAAAAAAAAAAGAGAAAAGAACTGAACTGGAAACCAAGTTTCAGAACTCAACACACCATCCCAGTATTTTTGGTTGTGCAGTTACTCTGGCTTTTAAGTCCTTAACATGAACTGTTCTAGATGACTTTAAGAACCTTCTAATCCTAGTAGAGTCATTATTTTCACACTGGTTTTCCACTGACCTGCGTGCACATGTGCACGCACATGCACACACACGCACACATGCATTCACACACGCGCACACACACACACGTACACACACACTAGCGCCATGCATTTTTAAATTTTATTGAATCACCATGTGGAAAGTTACAAAGCTTTCAGGCTTAAGTCTCAGTTATACAATGCTCAAACACCCATCCCTTCACCAGTGCACATATTCCACCACCAAGAACCAGAGTAAACCTCCCCCTCACCCCCCCAGCCCTCCACCCCACCTGTGTAGCTGATAAGTATCAATTACTTTCTCTTTACTTTGATTTCATTCAATTTTTCAACAAAAAACTCACTATTTTTGTTTGGAGTTTGCCCCCCAAAGTCGGACCTCCTGAAAAAGAAGTATTTGATAATTGGTTTTCCATTGCTGAGAATGAAGAGATATGAGGTCGTGTGGCCACATTAGCGGCCGTGAGATTTTGGATTTCTGTATTTTAGTATTTTAGTAACTAAGTCCAGAGAAATTTCTGCCAGAATTTGCATCATTGCAACCTCTCTTCTACTTTGTATTCTACATATGAATGCATTCTTTCTATGTCTGTCTCTTTCTTTCTGACTCATTTCACTCAACATGATACTTTCCATGTTGATTCACTTATATGCAAATTTTATGACTCCATGTTTTCTAACAGCTGCATAGTATTCCATTGTGTATATGTACCAAAGTTTCTTTAACCAGTCATCTGTTTTTGGGGCACTCGGTTTTTTCCAGATTGTGGCTATTGTAAGCTCATTCAGCTTTATGAATTTAAATTTTTATTTATTCTCTAGATAACTCATTCAGTCTTTTGTTCACAAATATCTTAAAAATCTACAGTATACTTTCATAAAAAAGATATTGGGCATACTGTATAAGCAAAACATAGTCCCTTCCTTCACAACACAGGTTTCTTAAAAGTTTTTTTGAATACATATCTCCCAAATTTGCTTATAGTTTCTTACTGACAATACTTAGATTTGTTCATCACTGCAAATCTCTGGAACCCCTGGCCTCTGAACAATTCTTGTTCTAAGACTGTGATGCGCCTAATTTTTCCTTGTTTCTGGTGCTAAAATAGAGGATCTAGAGACCAAGGAGCTAGATAACAAACAAAAACTTGTTTTGTATATACCATGGCTGTTGCTCCTGTCTGCAGTGCCCTACTCATCCCTACAAGTATTTTTTGCATTAGCCTTGCACTAGTCATCCTCCTAATCTTGTTATTTAATTATAATATGCACTGTAGCACTGCTATCCTGTTGTTCATCTATTTGCTTGAGCAGGCACCAGTAAGGTCTCCACTGTGAGACTTCTTGGTACTGTTTTTAGCATATCAAATATGCACGGGTAGCTTGCCAGGCTCTGCCATGCAGGCGGGATACTCTCAATAGCTTACTGGGCTCTCTGAGAGGGATGGAGGAATCAAACCCGGGTCTGCCACGTGCAAGCAAGGCTAACAAACTCCCTACCCCACTGTGCTATCACTCCAGTCCATTATATTATGACTGAGGTGAATTTTCAAATATGACTTTCACTCAGGTGTATCACAGAAAAAAATTGTTTGTATCCCAACAACTATAGTTTCAGTAGTCTACCAAAATTGTATTATTCCACCCAAATTAACCTTTCTTAAATAGATGGCTAGACCTAGACAAATGTTCTCTAAACAATAGATGCTGATTCCAGTTAATTCTGAAAAGTAGAGTGTGATGATTTCTATAATCAAGCATGCCAGAGGCTTATCTCTGTACCAGACAAAAAAGCAAGAGTTTAGCACTTTACAAAACAGAAAATAATTCAATAAGGTGGAACATCTGGATTCAACTTGAACTGAACTTTCTAAACTTCAAACAAATGGCGTTTATGGCATTGTTCAACAGATTCCTAAATAAAATTAAACTTACTTGTTCTCCTGGGGATTGGTTATTTAAGATTCATATTTAAGATATTTTATGACTCAGAAGCAGTGATATTTGAAAATAATAGCAATATCATTTTATATGCGCATATGCACACATGATATTAGTTAGCACTCTGCTATAAGACTCAGTCGCAGGGCTTATCAATGTACTTTGAAACTGCTATTTATTTTTTTATTTTGCTCCTGAATTTTATCTAGATGGGGATAGGCAGGGACTGTAATTTTATTTTCATTCAATATTTTATCTCCACAGCTATTAATTCACAAAAATTTGCAGTCTACTTAAGCTAAATAAATATACAATCAGACTCAAAAATTTTGCTCCTAGGTATGCACCCAAACTAACTGCATGAATAATTGCATAGATTTATTGCATAGGCTGATATATTTGTACAAAAATGTTTCCAAGTAGACAATGTTCAATAAATAATTTTAGTGTGATTTAATGAACCCATATGTTTGATTAATGACAAAATACTAGCAGAAATGTTAAATTTGTGGATTTTTGAGTACTATTCAAAACTTTGCTGATAAAAATTACTGCCGTTTATTTAAAATTTTTGTTGGGTAGCCAAACCTCATCAACAGCTCAATGCTACAGCCTAAGGATATAGTTCTGCTTGTGTCCTATTGTGCCAAGGATTACCTTGACCACCTTGCCAAGTTTGGACCTCCAGGACCACACCCATTGGTGCACAGGGTCCACCAAAGCTGTATCTGCTGATACTCTAGTATGTATTTGTTGTTACTCTAGTATGTATTTGTTGTTAGAGACGGAACTGGGATTGGCAGTATTCAAGGCATGTGTCGTTATTGCTGTATCATCTATTTGGTCTAAACTTTAAAATTTTAATATAGAAAATTTGAGTATATCGAAATCCTCTGCAAGTTGTATTGTGGATTCATCACCAGGATCTCACCATTCTACAAGGAAGTGATCATTGATGTAAAGAGAGGGGTGTGGCAAGGTGATACCATTTCACCGAAACTCTTCAGTGCCGCCCTTGAGAACATCATGCAACAACTGGAATGAGAAGGAATAGGAGTGAAGATAGACGGTGGGCAATTACACCACCTCTGCTTCGCTGATGATATCATTCTCATAATGCCAAACATTAGCCAAGTGGCACAAATGCTGGCCGACTTCGACCTCGAGTGTGGAAAGGTCGGATTGCAGCTGAATCTCAACATGAAAATGTTCATGAAAAACGAACTGGTCCCTGAACCTCCATTTGCTCTCAATGGAATGAACATCTCCAAATGCAGCAGCTATGTGTACCTGGGTCGAGAAATCAACATGAGGAATGACTTGGTGCCAGAACTGCGCACGAGGAAGAGAGCAGCGTGGAATACATTCAGGAGCGTCGAAGAGGTGGTTAAGAGAACAAAGAACCTCCGACTCTGGGCACATCTTTTCTATTCCACCATTCTTCCTGCACTAACATATGCCTCAGAGACCTAGGCCCTACGCAAACAAGATGAGAATGCTATTAGAGTATCCCAAAGAGGAATTGAAAGAGCTATGCTGGGAATATCATGTCTCACTCAACTGAGAGAAGGAATCCGGAGTTCTGACCTCCATCGATGGTCAAAAATCAGGGATACTGTCTCATTTGCCAAGGCATCAAAAATCAGATGGGCCGATCATATAATGTGATTCAGAGAAAACCGCTGGACTAGGGCTGTTACTGAGTGGATTCCATGGGACGTCAGAAGACCTCGTGGCCGCCCTCCAACTAGATGGTCAAATTTCTTTGTCAAATCTCTGAATGAACAATTTGAGGCTCTTTCTGTTCCTGGAGCAAGCAGGTATCATTGGGCTACACTAGCTCGCGACAGGGACTAATGGAGATGTTACTGACGCCCGCTCGAGCAAATCGAAGATCAACGGGACTACAAGTGATACAAGTGAATATAGAAAATTTAATGAATTTGAAAGAATTTTTTGAATTTAATTTGAATATTTAGTCGTAATATGTCAATACTATAAATACAGACATATAATCTGTTATTTTAGGAAGATATTCAATCTTAACTCACTTTTGAAATAAAATTACTTGTTATTGCTCACCAGCTCAATACTTGTCTGTTAGCTCTTTTAATTAGAAAAGCAGAGTTCACCTAAAATATCATTTGTGTTGGACTGGAAAGATAATATAGGTAGGGCTTGCTTTGTATGCAGTCAACCTGGGTTTGAAACTCAGCATCTCATGTGGTCCCACAGGAGCTACTAAGTAATTCCTGAATACAGAGCCAGGAGCAACACCTGAGCTTTCCCTCTAAGAAAAAAAAAATTTTTAAATAACTTTTTGTGTGTCTTGGCTATCAGAATGAAAAAAAACTAGCATAATTAAAAGTAAAACAGTTAATAAAAAAAGTCTTGCTTTCAGCAGTAACCAATTATTTTCTTAAAATTTTCCTTAAATATTTCTAATTATGTTCCTACCTATATCTGTGCTTCAAACTATATTAGTGTTCACTCCTAGAATTTCTCTCTCATATTATGATTATATTAGTCAATTTTTATTTTGCTCATAAAATTATTTCTATTCTGAGATATCAATAGCTAGCGAATGCTAAGTAAGATTTATTTTAAGTTATGCAAAACTTATCTAAATAATTTCAGTGCAGAGGATTTTGTTAGCTTTACCAATCTCACTTTCATATCCCTTAGTTTTTATTTAGTGTACACTTGGGATATATTAATAGTGAAGTTGGTGGGCCCCCATGCATGACTTATGTGAGACAGTGAGGAGAGAGATGGTCATTTTCTCCTGATCCTCCTCTGTCACGCTAGGACAGGATGTGAAGGCTAGGACTGATAAAGTCTGTGATGAGCCCCTGCAAGGGACGAACCTGGAGCCCTGCCAACCTTACCAGCTGCTCGTCAAGCCACACCTGACATCTGCTTGGTCTTCTGGGCTAGGAGTTACTCCCCACCACCCGATTTCTTGTGGAGCCTCAGACTCAGACTGGAGTGAGGAATTGCTCTTTGTCCAAAGGGAAGTCAGTCCCAGGCCTTACCCAGGGTTTCCAGGTGCTTTGTCCTATCTCACAGAAAAGAATTTCTGTGAGGTAGAAGAAACAAGCTGTGAAGTAGAAGAGATTTTATTTGGAGGGTTTTCGGAAGCAGAAGGAGGGAGAGAGAGTAACGCACTCCAGAGTGAACGTGGCGGAGAGAGGAGCCATATACATCTCAAGAGATGGGATGCGGTTGACAGGTGCTCAGGTGCCACTTGTGCTAGGCCAAGTAGGCTCGGTGGCATATGCTCACCCTTCTTTTGTTCCAGGTGGCTTTCATAGGTTCTTCCCCAAGCTACCCCCTGTGGGGCTTCTAGCCAAGTTTTCATTGCTAGGGTGATTGTGAAGGAAGGTAGAGTTGGGATGACCTTCCTTGAAATTCCTTTTCCTGACCTTTCTTCCTGTTGGATCTTCTCTTGGAGGGGTGGGTTCAGCTTTCTCTATTCTGGGCTAGCTCCAGGTGAAGGTCTTATCTGGTACTTGTTGCTATAACCTCAGATGACAGCCTTAGGGCTAGGTGGTTTTACTACTCCCTAAGAATTCCATTGCCCTGGGGCGAGGGCGGGTGTGGGGCTTCCCTAATCTACCTGCTTACATCAGTAGGTGTTACTCTGTTGATAAAATAAACTAAACTAGGAACCAGGAATGTGACTCAGTAGTAGAGTGCCTACTGTGCATGAATTTGTTCTTCCAGATCCAGGCACACGGACCAGGACAACAAAGATAAGGGAAGTGGAAAGTAGATTTTTTTGAGAAAAAGCTATTATTTCATTGTTTTAAATTAAACACACATTGAAGACAAAGCATATACATAAAGCAAATCATAATTGAAAAATTGGTTAAGCTTTCAAAAGAAGAATAATCTGTCATTTGAATGCCAAACAAATCAAGAAATAAAATGTTAAGTCACACTCATCAAAGATTACAATTATCCTAACTAACCACAAAGTAGACATCTTGTTTTAAAATTTAAGATGAGTAGAATTATCCATGTAAGCCAGTAAGCTTTATTTTGTGTCTGGTTTACATATTTCAGCATTTTGAATTTCATCCCTTCTGGCATATATACAAACAATTTAATTACTTTAATAATTTATAGGATTCAGACTACATCAATGAAGATGTGTATATCAAATAAATGCATTACAGTATTATTAAATAATTCAATAAATTTAAACTTAAAGCTTTGTAAGTTATCATGGCATATTTATTAGATTGTTGAAAATAGAATTATCATATTGGGGGTTGGTATGAAGGTGGAGCATCTAACAATCTCACAAACTATTGGGACTTGAAATAGTATCACCACTTTGGAAAATATTTTGGCAAGTGCTTAATAATTGAGTATAAGTATGCCATTGGATGTAGTAATTCCAATATTAAAAATGTACCCAAGAGAAACTTATGTTCTTGAGAAAACATCTACAGTGTGATAGAAGATTTATTCATGTGAGTTCCCACTGATAGCAAATCAAATGCCCTTCAGAAATGAAGTGGGCAGACAAGTTTTGCTGCTGTGTTAGTAATCTACAAAGAAATTTTTAAAACTTATTTTACATTTGTTATCTACTATAAACTGGGAGCCTTAAATGCAAAAATTAAGACCAATGGAACAGGGCTGAATATCCTTACACACAGCCTCAAATATACGATCATCTAATCTTTGATAAGGGAGCAAGAAATGTGAAGTGGAGCAAGGAAAGTCTCTTTAACAAATGGTGCTGGCAGAACTGGACATCTGCATGCAAAAAAAATGGGCTCAGACCTCTACCTAACACCATGCAAAAAAGTCAGATCAAAACGGATTAAAGGGGCTAGAGCTATAGCACAGCAGGTAGGGTGTTTGCCTTGCATGCGGCCAACCCAGGTTCGATTCCCAGCATCCCATATGGTCCCCTGAGCACCATCAGGGGTCATTCCTTAGTACAGAGCCAGGAGTAACCCCTGAGCATAGCCAGGTGTGACCTCCCCCCAAAAATGGCTTAAAGACCTCAACATCAGACCAGAATCCATAAAGTACAATCCTGACAAGGTAGGCAAAACCCTCCACGACATTGAAGTTAAAGGTATCTCCAAAGGTGACACTTTACTGACCAAGCAAGTGGAAACAGAGATAAACAAATAAGACTATCTTAAACTAAGAATTTTATGCACCTCAAAAAATATAGTGACCAGAATACAAAAACAGTCTACAGAATGGGAAAGGATATTCACCAATTACCTATCTGATAAGGGGTCGATATCAAGGATGTACAATGCACTGGTTGAACTCTACATGAAGAAAACATCCAACTCCATCAGAAAATGGAGACATAAATTGAACAAAAACTTTCGCAAAGAAGAAATCCAAATGGCCAAAAAGGCACAAAATGGCCAAATAAGACTCTTCATCACTAATCATCAGGGAGATGCAGATCAAAACAATGAGATATCATCTCACACCACAGAGACTAGCCCACATCCAAAAAGAACAAAAGCAACTAGTGTAGGCGAGGATGTGGGAAGAAAGGGACTCTCCTTCACTTCTAGTGGGAATGCTGACTGGTTCAACCCTTTTGGAAAACAATATCGACACAACTCAAAAAATTAGAAATTGGGCTCCCATTTGACACAGCAATACCACTTCTGGGAATATACTCCAGAGATGCAATAATAGTAGAAATGACATCTGCATTTATATGTTCATTGCAACACTGTTTACAATAGCCAGAATCTGGATAAAACCCGAGTGCCCGAGACCAGATGACTGGTTTAACTGTAATGATTTTAATATAATGATTTAACTGTTATCCCGTTGCTCATCGATTTGTTCAAGCGGGCACCAGTAACGTCTTTCATTGTGAGACTTATTGTTACTGTTTTTGGCATATACACTACGCCACGGGTAGCTTGCCAGGCGATACTCTCGGTAGCTTGCTGGACTATGCTAGGGGGGCGGAGCAATCGAACAGGGGTCAGCCACGTGAAAGGCGAATGCCCTACCACTGTGCTATCACTCCAGACTGGTTAAAGAAAAAAAGAGAATGTGATTTTTCTTACCTTAACTTTAGATAAAGGAGAGCTAATGGATTTTTATTATTTTCTTATTGTAATGTGTATTTTCTGTTTTCCATTTACTTTCTTCATTTATTTCTCAATTGTTAGACTGATACTCCTTTGAACTAGAGGCAATAAAGGGACAGTGGTGAGGGGTCTTGTGCTCTTTGATAGTTGTGCAATGCAGTAACTTTTTACATCAGTACCGTAATCTTTAATGCTTTTAACACAATAGTTACTCTTGTAACTATGTTATACATACTACAATAAAATTAATTATAAACATTAGAAAATAAAAGTCATTGTGCCAGGATTCCTCCAATTTAACAAGTTAAATTTGATAACCTATAATATTGTTCCATGAGTTCATCTGATTACTTTATAGTAACCTGATTAGCAACTATTTATGATCAAGTGTTGAAACTATAAAGCTTTAGAAACATTATTCTACTAATTTTATTTTTATGCCCATACATTTCCAAGTGCTAATAAGTGATTGAGATGAACTTGGCTGAACAAGCCTCCTGAATTTTATTGATTCTTTGCCAAGTGGCAAAGCCAACTGACATGTATAAAACAGAGTTAACGGGAAATGGAAAAGTCAAGAAATGCCAAGAAAGGTTGATTCAGCTTCAAAAGCATTTTCTAAGAAAGCTGCAGAAGGAAAGTGGCAAAATTAAAACAAGAGTTTATTGCTTTAGAAATTTCAAAATACTGAGCTGAGAAAAGGATATGAAACTTAAGTTTAAATTAAGAAGTTGAAGTCATTTTGATCATTACTGTTGAAAAATAGAACATTTGTTTTCCTCTCTCTTCTCCAAAGGACTGGAGAAATTGCAGGAAACTTTAGGGTGACTCAACTTAATTTATTCTTTCCAAGAGTGATTTATAACACTTTTCCTCAGAATACTCTATATAACGTTCCTTTATAAGTTTAGGGGGAAATGATAAGAATATTCTTGAAAAAAATGCATTCTTTTCCATCTCATATCCCATTAGTTTGTTTTTGACTATAAAGAAGCATATAACTTCACTGTGTTTTTATATTGATAAATAATACATTTAACCACATTAATAGTATTGTATAATATTTATATATTCTTATTTACATATTCCATAACTTTCAACAAATATGCTAAATAGCATGGCTAGGATAAGCATTTTGACTGTACATTTTAGAAATATTAGTTGTTTCAAAAAAGAAATATCAGGAACTCTTGTAATTTTTAAAAGAGATCATTATGCAATTCATATAAAATATTACACATTTCTATTCATAGAAATGGGGTAAATATTTGGACATAAACGTTTTACTATAAAGCTATATTTATATTGAATTAAAATGCCAGTTCTGTACAGTATAGATTAAATTCTCTGCCACAAATATGGCTTTAAAATCAAGGTTTACTTCTTTGGAAAACAATAAAAAGAGAATTTGATGTAATTCCAAGCAGGTTTGCTGCTTAACTTTTCCAGATCTCAGAGCATTATAAATACATATTTGTGTCTCCAAATGGAGACAAGCCAGGAAGAGGTGAAATACTGTTTATGATTTTGGTTCCCATTGTCTCAAGATACACAAAACATTGGTTGGTTGATGAGGGAGTTTCACATTACTTGAAATTATTGTAGAATATATTTCTATGACAAAAACCACTCATAGTATTGTTCTCAGGAAATGCATTCCATCTGAAATGGAGAAAGAAACTACCTTTTTCATTCATCTGATATTCCAATATTACACTTGATACAAGTAATTATTTGAAAATATAAATTCTAGTTAATCATTCAGCATCAAAATAGCTGTCTCAAGTTTAAATCTGTTTTATTTTATTCTTAATGTTGCACTTATGTCAAGGCAACAAAATGAAAAATTTTTCAGTCAGAACATATTTGTTTCCACCTCCAGGAAACAATATTACATATTGTTACTTCAAAATGAATATTGAAATGGCTTATATAATTTATTGTGATATGAAATGTGAACTAACTCTTGGAAATGTTGAATGTTTTACTCTTTTACTACCATTTAAAGTATATTATTTGGGGGCTAGAATGATGGTACAGCCGATAGGGCGTTTGCCTTGCACGAGGCCAACCTGGGTTTGATTCCCAGCATCCCATATCGTACCCCACACACCGCCAGGAGTAATTCCTGAGTGTAAAGCCAGGAGTAACCCCTGTGCACTGCCGGGTGTGACCCAAAATAAATAATAAATAAATAAAGTATATTATTTCATGTCAGTTTTATACTACTGTTAGGTTAGAGTATTGTTTAATAAAACATTTTAATAAAATGTGCATATATTCCAGCACCAAGAATCATATTTAATTTTATTTCAAAGAAAATGTAGATAGTAGTACAATAGAGAGAATGGAATAGGGGAAGGATAGGAGAACTTCCTGGAGTCAACTATTTTTCTTGTTCATCTTTTTCTTTATCAAAATGATTATAGATTTGTATATATTTTGTGCTACTCATTTATACTCTCTATAGTTTAGAAACTATATGTTTGATCTTTTTTTTTATTAATTTATTTATTTTTAATTCGTGAATCACCCTGAGGGCACATTTACAGATTTATACACTTTTGTGCTTATGCTTCCCTCATACAAAGTTCGGGAACCCATCCCTTCACCAGTGCCCATTCTCCACCACCAGTAAACCCAGCATCCCTCCCACCCTCCCCAATCCCATCTCCCCCCACCCCACCCTGCCACTGTGGCAGGGCATTCCCTTCTGTTCTCTCTCTCTAATTAGCTGTTGTGGTTTGCAATAAAGGTGTTGAGTGGCCACTGTGCTCAGTCTCTAGCCCTCATTCAGCCCGCAACTCCCTTCCCCCATATGGCCTTCGACTACATTATAGTTGGTGATCCCTTCTCTGAGTTGCCCTTTCCCCAGAATGTGAGGCCAGCCTCCAAGCCATGGAGTCAACCTCCTAGTACTTATTTCTACAATTCTTGGGTGTTAGTCTCCCACTCTGTTATTCTATATACCCTAGATGAGTGCAATCTTTCTATGTCTGTCTCTCTCTTTCTGACTCATTTCACTCAGCATGAAACTTTTCATGCCCATCCACTTAAATACAAAATTTGTGACCTCCTTTTTTCTGACAGCTGCATAGTATTCCATTGTATAGATGTACCAAAGTTTCCTCAGCCAGTCATCCGTTCTAGGGCATTCGGGTTTTTTCCAGATTCTGGCTATTGTAAATAGTGCTGCGATGAACATACATGTGCAGATGTTGTTTCGATTATACTTTTTTGCCTCTCTGGGATATATTCCCAGCAGTGGTATTGCTGGGTCAAATGGGAGCTCAACCTCTAATTTTTTGAGAGTCGTCCATATTGTTTTCCAGAAGGGCTGAACCAGTCGGCATTCCCACCAGCAGTGTAGAAGGGTCCCTTTCTCCCCACATCCTCTCCAACAGCGGTTGCTTTTGTTCTTTTGGATGTGTGCTAGTCTCTGTGGTGTGAGGTGGTATCTCGTGGTTGTTTTGATCTGCATCTCTCTGATGATTAGTGATCTTTTAATTTAGTCAATACAATTATAAAAACCTGGTATACCCCCCCCAAAAAAAAAGGGGCTGGAGCAATAGCACAGTGGGTAGGGCGTTTGCCTTGCACGCGGCCGACCCGGGTTCGATTCCCAGCATCCCATATGGTCCCCTGAGCACCGCCAGGGGGTAATTCCTGAGTGCAGAGCCAGGAGTAACCCCTGTGCATCGCCAGGTGTGACCAAAAAAAAGAAAACAAAAACCTGGTATATACACATCTTAAGTATACTGTATGACAGCATATAGTGTCAGGTCTGAGAGACTATGACATGATGGATTGGACTTTTCTCCTTTGCTAGTTACCCATGTTCTGTCACTCCTTAGGAGTTATATTAAATGCTACAATAGAAGACTTGGGTTTGTTTTCCCTTGCAGTCAAGGAGCAAATATGAATCTCCCAATCTAGAAAACAGTATGACTGTATCATTGTCACTGTCACTGTCATCCCATTGTTTATCGATTTGCTCGAGCAGGTGCCAGTAACATCTTCATTCATCCCAGTCCTAGGATTTTAGCAGGCTCCCTTTACTTGTCCTTCTCAATGATGCCTCATTGAAAGCTCTTTTAGGGTCAGGGGAATGATACCCATCATTGTTACTGGTTTTGCCATATCGAATATGCCACAGGGAGCTTGCCAGACTCTACTGTGCAGGCAGGATACTCTCAGAGCTTGCCGGGTTCTCCGAGGTCGAACAGCCAAGAATGTGGCAGTGAGTTTCCAGGAGCTTTGTTTTTGAGTCTCTGGATCTTGGCTGTTGATGAGATTACATTGGGAGGGGGGCAAGTTTGTGGGTGTTACTTCCAAGCTACTGGAAAAAGGGGGATCTGGGTGGAGGAGTCCTAGTCCCCATCTGAGCAGGCTTCGAGATTTCAGGTCCTAGGTCCTGCACACCTGGGTTCCTTTGCCCGTTCCTTTATGCGTGAGGCTCATCTGAATGTGTGGAGAGGGGCTTGATCATGGTTGTAGCTGGGTTCCAGAGATCTTCAGCTGCCAGGGCTCTGCTCAGGGCAGGGAGGGAAACTCAACCCGCCCCACTCTGAGGGGCCCCGTGAAGATAGCCAGGCGGGGAGAGGGGGGGCAAGAGACTCTGTCTTTGGGCTTAGTCACTTTAATTGTCAACGGCAGACTATACTATACTTTTCCTTACAATTCATGTTTATTTGTTATATCTTTATCTAATGTTCCTTGAGATACACCCAGATGTTAGCAATTGGATATCATCAATTTTAGACTTGTCTGATTTCTCTCTTTGTAAAAGCTTCAGAAAAAGAAAAAATGTTTTAAAGTTAGAATTTTTAAGACTGCATTCATGTATCTCTTAAAAATATATGTAGAATGGCTTCAATTTCTATGGTTTGTTTTGTGTTCTTTTAGCTTAGATTTTTTTGTTGTTGAAACTGATATCTATTTCTATAATTCAGTAGTTTTTACTACAAGAAATTTATTTCATTTAATCAGTATTTCTATAAGCACAATGTCCTTTTCTGTCTCTATTTGTTATATTTCAAGTTTATTGCCCAAGTATCTTGCCATTCTTTTGACATGGCTTTTTTTCTGTTAGATTTTTATTTATTTATTTATTTATTTATTTATTTATTTATTTATTTATTTATTGAATCACCATGTGGAAAGTTACAAAGCTTTCAGGCTTAAGTCTCAGTTACTTGAATAATGCTTGAACACCCATCCCTTCACCAGTGCATATATTCCACCACCAAGAACCATGGTAAACCTCCCCCCCATCTCCCTGCCCCCCAAACCCCCACCCCGCCTGTGTAGCTGATAAATTTCACTTTACTTTCTCTTTACTTTGATTACATACAAAAAAAAAAACCTCACTATTATTGTTTGGAGTTTTCCCCCCCTAGAGTCAGACCTGCTGGATTTTAAATAGTCTCCCATATTTGTTTCCAGGATCAATAGCAGAGCAATAGGGCGTTCTCCTGTCACACGGCTGACCCATGTTCGATTCCTCCGCCCCTCTCAGAGAGCCCGGCAAGCTACCGAGAGTATCACGCCCGCATGGCAGAGCCTGGCAAGCTGACCATGGCATATTGGATATGCTAAAAACAGTAACAATAAGTCTCACAATAAAGTGTGTTACTGGTACCTGCTCAAACAAATCGATGAGCAACAGGATGACAGTGACAGTGACAGTGATCTTAGAGGTTAAAGTTTGGTGGGGAAAAGAAACAGTATCTTTCTCTTTTATTATATAATGAGTTTGTTGCATAGTTTTGACAAAAATATAGTGATCAAATACAGATTATTTAAATATTGAATAAATGCATATTGAAATGTAATTGCCCAACTGATGAACTGATGTATTGCCAAGTAATATATGTTTTTAAGTTTATAGTATATAATTTATAAATAATGTTTTCATAAACTTTTATTATGTGTCTATGTATATTGGAAGGTTTAATAATTTAACAGTAGTTATAATTAGAATAATGCTAATGTTATAAAATTATTCATTCCTTTAATTTGACTAAAGGATTTATATAGTTTTGTTTATTTGTTTCGGGGGCACATCTAGCTGTGTTCAGGGCTTACTCCTGGTTCTATGTTCAGGGATCACTTTTAGTGGTGCACAGTGGATTATACATTGTGCCAGGAACAAACCTAGGTCAGCCACGTGCAAGACAAATGCCTTGTGCAGTTGCTCTGGCCCTGGAATTATTTCTGGTTATCTAAATAATGTAGGCTCTTATATGGTAGATAGTTTAAAGATTTTTTTTCTAAACTTTTCTTTTAGTTGTACAAATCTCAACTCTTGTATTTATGTCTTAATGCATGATGAGTTGATTTTATTGCATTTTCTCTAAACCAAAGGTCCAATTTAATTTTTAAAAATATATGCATCTATCTTTTTTCTAGCATAATTTGTTTTAGAGATATTTGTCTCCACACTCTTTTCAAAGACCAGTTGATCATTTATGTGAGGCTTTATTCTTGGGCTCTCTAACTATAACAATGCCTTTAATGTCAGAACTGAGCTGCTTTCATTACACTTTGTAATTTTTTTTAGAGTCAGGTAATATAAGGCCTTTTGTTTTGTTTTTTTTCTTACGCTTGATCTGGCTATCTAGATCTTTTCCAGTTTTATTTAAATCGTGTTATTCTTTTGTCTATCTTCACAAAAAAGAAATCATTATTCACTTGATGGAAATAGCAATGAGTCTATTTCACAACAGGTAGTAGGCATATTTTCACAAATTAAGCCTTCCATTCCATATACACAGGAAGTCTTTGTGTTCATATCACCTTTTATTTCTTGCATAATATTTGAGTTGTTTTCAAGTGTATAATTATTTCATATCCCCTTTAAGTTTATTCTCTCAGTATTTTATTATTTTTATACTACAGTAGTGGTATCTTTTATCCCTCTTATTTTATATTTTTAAAATTTATTCAAATTGTTCATTTGTCTTAAGAATGATTTATTATTTATTGTCACCAAAAACAGACAACAAAAGCAAAAGGAAAAAGAAAATAGGAATATAGCAAACTGCAAAGCACCTGCACAGCGAAAGAAGCAATGCGTAGAATTAAAATGTAAATTATGGACAGAAGAAAACATATTCAATCATATATTTGTATATTTATTTTTTAATGTTCCTATCTCTCGGTTTGCTGTTTGCATTAATAATCTCCCCACCTCCTCCCCAATGCACATATCCTACACACACACACACACACACACACACACACACACACACACACACACACACACACACTCCTACTCTTTGTTAACTGGCAACTACTGGTTAGAAACTCACTCCAGAGCCATGTTAAAAGGCAGCTCTGTGCCCTCTTCCTGCTGTAACTCTAACTGCAGGCACCTTCCTCCATTGTAAAAATCATCTGCCAGGCGGCCAGTTGAGAGCCCTGGCGGCTCTCCCCGTTGGCCGGCTGGGGTTTGGGGGATGGGTCCTGGGCCACTCACCCTACTGGGGCGACCCAGACCATAGAGCAGATAAAAGAGGAAACGAGGGACAAGCTGGTTGATTGATCAGTTGTCGTTTTTTCCATTCTCTCTATGCGCCTGTTCCAGTTTCTCTGAGCTCCCCATTTTTCCTCTCTCCTTTGTCTCCCCCAGAACTCTTCCTCCCTAGCTCCTCATTCCTCCATCCCAGCTCTCTTAATTCTGCCCCTTTCCTTCACTAGTCTCCCCACTCCTACTTGACTCTCTCCACCTCACCCTCTGGGTCCATGCTGTACCCAGTCTGGTAGCAAAATCAACATAAGAAAGTCCTTCCTGAGGGCCCACCTGGTTCAAAGGAAACACCACTGGGGGTATTCCTCTACTCCTAGCATCTTAATTAACATCTTAATATTAGTTATTTTTGTATGAGCACAGTAAGAGATACATTGAGGCTTGTAGGGCAGCTCTCCTGGGAACATTTTGCCACAGACTCAGACTACTGTGCTCAGGCCATATTAATCATTCCTAACCCAAGCAGGGTCCAAATCTAGTTATTACTTTTTGAATCATGACAGCATTTGTCCATGACCAAACTCTTAACTTATAGTTAAGCTTTAGGGAGTTTGGCCAGCCCCACCTCAATGCCAGGGTAGCATATAACTCACCGCTTGCCCTGGTTCCGTCCCATCCCTCCTCAGGACACTATCTTTGGGGGTGCTAGGAAATAAGGGCAGCTGAGGCTTAGATCAAGAGAACAGATGCCCAGGAGGAAAATATCATGTAGAGTCAAATGACTCCCAGGTTTCAAAAGCATAGCATATACCACTGTCTTCCTGTGTGCATACAAAAGGACATGGCTCTGAATAAACTATGCAAAAGACTCAAGGAGAACAGAAAAACAATATTTACAAGTCAACAGAACACAAAGAAAGAAGTTACAAATAAGCACAGAGGAAAGGGAGCACTGTAATAGGAACAACCCAATAAACCTAAACTACCTGAGGCTATATTATCTTACACTCCAATCTTTTTTTTTCTTTTTGGGTCACACCAAGCAATGCACTGGCTCTGCAATCAGGAATTACCCCTGGTGGTGCTCGGGGAACCATATGGGATGCTGGGAATTTAACCCGAGTTGGCCACATGCAAGGCAAACGCCCTACCCACTTTGCTATTGCTCCAGCCCCTAAAATTTAGTTCTTTTCATAAAAATTTTAACTACCAACCTGTAGTTTTTTTTTCCCACATACATAAACACTTCCCTGTATTTTTTTCAGTAAGTTCACCTTCTTGATATTTTTCACTACACTACAACTACCTACCTTTTATTTATATATCCCACTCCTTATTTTATATACCCCATTGCTACCAGAGCGGGGAGAAAGGACGGCAAAGTTTAAATTTAAAAAAAGAACTCCCAGAATGACCACCAACTGGGAACTCTTTGGCACTATTGCTGCAATGTGGAAAGATGCTGTCATTGACAACATGGACGAGGAATATGATTGACTGGTTAAGCACCTCCATGACCTCAGGAGAAAGGCCTAGAGTAGTAAAGCACAAACAAACGCCTGTCTTCGGAAACTCTTGAGCTCATTCACCAACGTGGTTTGGCATGAGCCTCATGTAATCACAACTTAATGTCTGAGCTTGCAAAGCTGTGCAGAGAAGCCATAAAGGAAGACCTCAAAGAGAGAAGAGCAGCAGTGTTGGCCGATACAGCAGAAGCTGGGAAAAGTATCCGCAACACCCGTCTGTCCTTCGCTAACTACAAGACCAAGATGACTGCCCTCCGATGTCCTGATGGATCTATCACATCTTCCAGATGGGCAATGGAGAGGATTATTCATGACTTCTGCTCGACTCTCTTTGACAGCCACGTCCACCTGCCCAGATAACAAATTCCATAGGATGGACATGTCCTTCCCAACTTTCTCCCACTCTTCAGTGCCACCCTCGAGAACATCATGCAATGACTGGAATGGGAAGGAATGGGAGTGAAGATAGATGGTTGGCAACTACACCACCTACACTTTGCTGATGACATCGTTCTAATAACACCAAACATTAGCCAAACAGTACAAATGCTGGCCAACTTCGACTGCAAGTGTGGAAAGGTTGGCTTGCAGCTGAATCTCACCGACAATGTTCATGAAAACAAACTTGTCCCTGACATTACATTTGCACTCAATGGAACGAATATCTCCAAATGCAGCAATTATGTGTACCTGGGTCGAACTCTCAACAGGAGGAATGACTTGGCTCCAGAAGTGGGCAGGAGGAAGAGAGCAGTGTGGAACACCTTCAAGAGTGTCGAAGAAGTTGTTCAGAGGATGAAGAACCTCCGGCTCTGGGCACATCTTTTCAACTCCGCTGTTCTTCCTGCACTAACTTCCCTCAGAGACCTGGGCCCTACACAAACAGGATGAGAACCCTTTTTGGGTATCCCAAAGAGGAATTGAAAGAGCTCTGCTTGGAATATCACAGTTCACTCAAGTGAGAGAAGGAATCCAGCGTTCCAACCTCCAGCAATGAAGAATCAGGAATGCTGTCTTGTTTGCCAAGGCATCAAAAATCAGTTGCGATTTAGAGATGACTGCTGGACTAGAGCTGTTATCAACTAGATTCCATGGGATGTCAAAAGACTGTGTGGCCACCCACCTATGAGATGGTCAGACTTCTTAGTCATAACCCTGAATGAACAGTTTGAGACTCTTCGCATTCCTGGAGCTAACAGATACCATTGGACTACCTTAGCACGAAATAGGGACAAATGGAGACGTTACTGGTGCCTGCTCGAACAAATCGAAGATCAATGGGATGACAAGTGATACAAGTGATCCCACTCTAGAGAGGACCACATACGCCAAAATAACCTGTGGCATCTTTTTATCTGAATAGCAAGTCCCTTTGACTATTTGTTACCTGACTTTCAATACCTTTCAATACTGATTATTCCTGTTTTTGTCTTGAGTACTTCTTTTTTCCTGACTTCATTGCTATCTTAATTTTTACTTTTCTGACCACCTGTTGAGAAGTTCCTTCTTAATTTCCTGTATACTCTATTTCAACTTAACATCATTTGAAATTGTACGTGTTCACTTTAAAGTTCCCCCTATGCTTTGAGGTATCATTTATAGACCCTACTGTTAGGTTTCCCCTGGAAAACTGCCTAAACAACTGTTTTTATTTCTATACTGGGCATACAGGTAACTTTTATACTCCAGAAGGCAGCCTGTCCAACACTGAACACAGCTTTCCAATGAGCAAACATCAGTGACAGCCAATAAAGAGAACCTGCATTTAAATTGTTGTCCAGGTTTAGCACCTTGGTACCAACTTTTTTCCTTCTCTTTTCTTTACTACAAAATTAATTCAATAAACTACTGTTTTTTGTAATCAAAAGACTAATATCTCAAAAATATCTAAAATAAACCAAATTTTTCTATTCGTAGTGAACACATTATCTAGGTAGTCTCTTTGCTTCTAGCTTTTTGTAACTATTGCTTATGTTTGCTTCTATTTTTATTACTCACTTCCCCAAAATGAGAGATGATTTAGCTTAATAACTGTCTATTTGAATTGTGTATGAATCTAAGAAAAATGCTTTAAATTTTCTTTTTGTCAAGATTAAGAACAACGTTCATATTAGAGTTTATAGGTTAATAACTACCTATTTGTATTATAAATTTTCAGATTTATGAAGTTTCCCAATTGTTCAACAGTATTTCAATACCTCATTTTACATCAAATTTATGTCATACTTCCATGTACCTAGTAATTCCTTTTGTACAAATTACCTCAATCATCTCAAATTGTCCTTAATTTATTAATATTTAATATTTTTGTTTTAGCTATAAATAATTTCCTCTAGGATAACTACATTTTCTTTGCAAATTTTAATTTATTACTTTTTATTCCCTTACTAATATGTTACTGAGCTTCACAATTATCTTCTGAATCCTGTTTTATCTTCTTTATGCTTCTTAAATTTGGATATGAGCTATATAGCACAATCAAGTAATTAGCACATCAGAATAAAACTCCTTTAAATCCCTTCAGAATGCTCCCCACACATTGGTATAAAACTCCATGTTCAAAAATCTTTGAATCATCTTTGAGTTCTCCTTCTCTTTCACTATCCATCAGTGGTGACGATGTCTTTATATTATTTTCAATAAATATATATGGTAGCTTTCAGGCCTAGTTTCCTGGTCCAAGTCACAAGGAATAATGATTTGTTGTCTTTGTGTGGATGACTGAAAACATAGTCAGCCTCTTCCCTACTTCTGCCCTTGTACCTGGCACACATTCCTCAACATAGTAAATAGAATTGTGCTTTAAAATCCAAGTCAGGGATTAGATCAATAGTACAGCAGGAAAGTATTTTGCCTTGGACATGGCCACCTGGGTTCAATTCCAGCACTCTCACATGGTCCCCCCAGCTCATGAGGAGCGATCCTTGAGTATAGAACCAGAAGTAAGCTCTGAGCACTACCAGGTTTGGTCCAAAAATAACAACAAAAATCCGAGTCATAATAGGACAGACTACTCTCCAGTACTTTCTCATTGATAATTTGACCTTGTATCTCTCTTTCTCTGTCTGTCTGTCTGTCCCTTTCTTTTATCCTCTCTGCCACCCCCCTCTAGTCCCCACCCACTTCGAACTCACACCTTTGATCCCATTTACTTGCTTTTCTATCTGACAAAAAAGCACTCCTTCCAACTGTCTTCATTGACTTTTTTAACCTTCAGGATTTGATCTAAGTTTCACTATTTTCTGTGTGACTTTTACTCACAATTATATTTAAAATGGCACTAGCTTAATTTTTGACTGCCTATTAACCTTTCTACATGCTATTTTCCTGCTTAGTACTTAGCACTTTTTTCACTAGTCTACATTCTACTCTTTATTTCTCTCCTCTCACAAGACTCTAAAGTCTAGGAAGAAAATGGATTGTGCCAGATTTGGGGACTCTTTTTCCTGGTGGGGGATGGGGGAGTGAAAGACTTTATTTAACAATAATATGAAATCAGTAAACATTAATGACAAGAATAACATATTATACAAGTACAAATATACTTAATTATATATTACTATATTACCTACCATGTAGGCACTTCAGATAAAAATAGAAAAAAAAATTAAGAGGTTTATTTTAATAATTAGGTGGATGGAGATGCTGAACCAGTTGATCATATTCCTTGTCTATGTTGTCAAGGACGGCATCTTCCCATGTTGCTGCAATAGTGCCAAAGAGCTCCCAGTTATGGTTATTCTGGGAGTTGTCTTCTTAGACTTAAATTTTGAAGACTTTTCTTTCTGCTCTGTGAAGTAGAATCTTGCATGAAGGAGATGGTGGTTCGATCCCATTTGGAATTTGGGGACAAGAGCAACAGTGGTCAGGCAAAACCTTCAGTTGAATATGATGTGATCAATTTCATTGTGAAACTGTCCACTGGGAGACTCCCATGTCCAGTGTTTAGATTCGGCCTTCTGGAACTGTGAGTTACCATGGATGGTCTTGGTCGACATGATGAATTCAGATAGTCTCTCAGCCTGATTGTTCCATTCTAGGCCATGTGTCCCAATGTGAAGTTCTTTGGGCGACCTTCTCGGACCTATCTTGGCAGTAAAATCACCAACAATGATCTTGTAGAAGGTGTGGCCTTCTTTATAGAACTTCTCCAGTTCCATGTAGAACCTCTCAATTTCTTTTTCATCGTAGTTGGCAGTTGGTGTGTAGATGATGAAGATAGAAACTGCAGGCAGTGAGCCACATCTATTCAAGCGTAATCGTCCGATTTGGGTTGTTAGGCCTTTGAATGAATCGATGGTCATGGCCAAGTTTGTGTTGACAAGGACATCAACACCACCAACGCCTCTGTTATCGCATGTTCAGAGGAATAATTCTCCAGTGTCGAAAATGGCGTGATGAGATTGATGTCTCCTCATTTCGGTCAGACCAATGATGTCATACTTGATCTTCTGCGCTTGCACCATCAGGTCCTCGATTGATGCTTCTGATGCCAGTGACCCTGCGTTGAAAATACAGACAATCATCTTAGTCTTTCTTCGTTTTGGCAGTCTAGTTCGTCCCCAAGATTGTTTCAGCCTCTCTTTGCTCATCTTTCTTAACACTGCCATATTGGGGGCTCTTTCGGTGACAGGTGAATGAGGCCAATGGTTGTTACTGTTGTTGGCATATCGAATATGAGACGGGTAGCTTGCTAGGCTCTGCTGTTCGGGCTCAATACTCTCGGTAGCTTGCTGGGCTATCTGAGAGGGAAGGAGGCTTTTAGGGCGGCCTCCAATCGCACTTAGAGGTGTTACCATGGTTCACACTAAATTTGAACCCTATCAAATATTGTATGTAAATAATAGGAATTAAGTGTTTTATGGTGTGTCCCGTGGCCTCCATGTCCATGTGAAGAATGCCGAGAGTGAGAAAGCCACAAATAGACGCCTGTCTTCGGAAACTCTCGAGCTAATTTGTCGCGAGCCTCGGGCAATCACAAACTAATGTTCTAGCTCACAAAGCTGTGCAGAGATGTGATAAAGGAAGACCTCAAAGAGAGAAGGGCAGCAGTGTTGGCCAGTGCAGCAGAAGCTTGGAAAAGTATTCACAACGCTCACCTGTCCTTCACCAACTACAAGACCAAGATGACTGCCCTCTGACGTCCCGATGGATCTATCGCATCCTCCAGAAGGGCAATGGAGAAAATTATTCACAATTTCTACTCGGATCTCTTTGACAGCCATGTCCACCTGCCCACATACCAAATTCCGCAGGATGGATATGTCGTTCCTAAAGTTCTCCCTTCTGAAATCCAACACACCATTTCGCTGGTAAAGAACAGCACCTGGTCCAGACAAGGTCAGACCCGTACACCTGAAGAATCTGCCACCAGTACTCATCAATACACTGGCCCGACTCTTCACACGCTACCTGTCTGAATGCAAGGTTCCATCCCAGTGGAAAACCAGTAGGACCGTTCTGTTGTACAAGAAGGGAGACATCCACGACATCTGCAATTATCACCAATCTGCCTGTAGTCTGTTGTCTACAAGCTGTTCACTTGTGTCATCCTGAATAGAATAGGCAGAACACTAGACGAAGGACAACCATGTGAGAAAGCCGGGTTCTGTAGAGGACTCAGCATGATAGACCATATCTACACAGTGACCAAATTCATTGAAGTTTTGCGAGAGTTCAAGATGCTGCTCTCTCTAACGTTCATCAACTTAAAGAAGGCCTTCGATTCTGTTGAGACTGAGGCGGTCATCGAAGCCCTGGCCAAACAGGGCGTTCAAACTTAGTATATTGAAATCCTCCGCAAGCTGTATTGTGGATTCACTACCAGGATCTCATCATTCTACAAGGAAGTGATCATTGATATAAAGAGAGGGGTGCGGCAAGGTCAAAAATCAGGGTTGCTGTCTCGTTTGCCAAGGCATCAAAAATCAGATGGGCTGGTCATGTAATGCGATTCAGAGACGACCATTGGACTAGAGCTGTTACCTACTGGATCCCACAGAATATCAGAAGACCTCGTGGCCGCCCACCAACTAGATGGTCAGATTTTTCCGTCAAATCTCTGAGTGAATGATTTGAGGCTCTTTCTGTTCCTAGAGCGAACAGGTATCATTGGGCTACACTAGCTCACGACAGGAACAAATGGAGATATTACTGGTGCCCGCTCGAGCAAATCAAAGATCAACGGGACTACAAGTGATACAAGTGTGATACAAGTGAATTAGGTGGATAATAAGGTATGTAAGAAGGCACTACACCCAAAATCTGAAAGACATATGACTTTCATGTATATATAAATATATATAAAATAATATATATTAATATATATGCATCAATATACACACATATATTATCACTAACTAAATAAGTCTTTCCTCTATAATAAGGAGGAAAGCACATAAATAAAATTTAAGATTCACATGCAGATACACAAAAGAAGGATCAAAAAATGTTGCCAAAAAGAGGGAGAGAAAATGAACAGGCAATTCTCTAATGTAAAAAACTAAAGCACGCCAAGAGGCGTGTGCACTCTCGGGCTCTCCAGCTGGCTCTGTCTCACCACCCGCGTTCGGTGTCCTGGAACCGCTGTGTATGGGCTGGATCGGGACGGTTGTTGGCCACGGACAGGTGAAGGAAGAACAGGACCAAGCTGGTTACTGATTAGTTACCGTTTATTCAATCTTCCCTCTTTCTCATCCAGCACTCCCAGCTCTGTCCTCTCTCTGGATTTACTCCAGCCTCTCTCTCTATCTCTCTCCTCCCCTTTTCCTCTCTTGCCCTTGCCCCTAGGTTACACACTGCCAGGTAGCAAAATCAACATAACAAAGCCCTTCCTGAGGGCTGTCAGGTTCAAAGGGAATACAACCTAGGGGCATTCCAAAGTCCTTCCTGACTGCCAGTAGGCAAGATACCTCTTAAGGGTTTTTTTTTTTCCCTCTCCTTCTTCCAAACACTCATTAAAATCTCAGTATTCGTTATTTTGTATGGACATAGCAAGAGACACATTGAAGCTTGCAAGGCAGCTCTCCTGGCAACATCTTGCCACAGACTCAGACCACAGCACTCAGGCCAGATTAATCATTCCTCACACTAGAAGGGTCCAAATCTAGTTATCACTGTTTGGATCATGATAACATTTGTCCATGATCAAGCTCTTAACTTATTAAGTATTAGGCACTTTGGCCAGGCCCATCTCGAAGCCAGGGTAGCACACAACTCACTGCTTGCCCTGGGTCTGTCTTGTCCCTCAATGGGGCCCTGCTTTTGGGGGTGCTAGGAAGTAAGGGCAACTGAGGCTTAGGTCGAGAGAACAGATGCCCAGGAGGAAAATACCATGTAGAGTCAAATGACTCCCAGGTTACAAAAGCATGGCATTTGCTATGTCTTCCTGTGTCCATACAAAAAGGAAATGGCTCTGAATAAACTATGCAAAAGACTCAAGGAGAAGAGAAAAACAATATTTAAAAATCAACAGAACACTAAGAAAGAAGCTACAAATAATCACAGAGGAATGGGAGCACTGTGACGGGAGTAACCCAATAAACCTAAACTACCTGAGGCTATGTTATCCTACACTCTAAGAAAGACATACAGCTGATCAAAAGACACATGAAAATTTGTTCATCATTTGGAGAAATCCAAATCAAGATAATGAAAAGATACCATCTCGGGCAAAGGAGAATTGCATATATCAAAAATAATGGAAACAATCTGTGATGGTGGAAGTCTAGTGCAAAAGGGAATCACATCCACTGCTGGTATGGATGTTTTCTGGTTCAGCCCCTATGGAAATATTATGGTGATTTCTCAGTAACCTAAGAATTGAGCTAAAATAAGACTTAGAAATCCCAATTTTTTGTCTTCCCTCAGGAAACAAAAACATCCATTCAAAAGCACGTATGCACACCATTATTCATTACAACACATAGTACAATGGCTTAGGTATGGAATCAACCTATGTGCCAAATGTTAGAGAGTGGATTATGAAGATGTGGTATACATACACAACAAAATGTTAAGAAACTGCAAGGAAAGATGAGATCATAACTGGTAATGGATTGAAATGGTAGTCTCATGTAAGTGAACTGAGTCAGAAGACGGTGAAACAAGACTACCTGGATGCGGGAATGCAATCAGTAATAAGGAAATGCCTAGATCAGTCTTGTTCCCAGAATATAAAGAGGAGAAGGATAGAAATGGAAAGAAATTGTGTGTTTGTGTGTGGTGGGGGGCGGGGTTTAGGAGAGGGGAAGAACAAAAAGAGATGGATAGAAAGTAACAGGGAACATGGGTCAAAGGAACTGAGTATATTGTGGTGTTGAGCTATAAATCCAAACCACAAAGACAACCACTGAAAGCATAAGATTCAAATTTCAAAAAGCAAACTTGGAAAAAAAATGCACCTGCCAAAGTGTCTGGGGGGGAATGGGTAGGCGTTTACCTGTGGACGGGTGGAGGGTTGTTTTCGCTGGTGGTGGGATTGGTGCTAGAACATCACATGCCTAAAACTCAACTATGAATAACTTTTTATATGTGTTTTAATACATTTTTAAGAAAATATTTGAGATTTATTTATGTTTTATATAAATTTTATTGGGTCACCGTGAGATACAGTTACAAACTTCCATAATTACATTTCAGTCATACAATGCTCGAGCACCCATTCTTTCACCAGTGCACATTTTCCACTGGGACATTGTTCCCAATGTCCCTCCTGCCACCCCCATCTCATCCCATCCCCTGCCTCTGTGACAGGTACATTCCTTCTCTCTCTAATTTTGTGCTCTATGATTTGCAATATAAATACTAAGAGGTCATCATGTTTGGTCCTTAGTCTATTTTTAGCACATATCTTCCATCCCAAGAGATCCCTCCAATCATCATTTTCTTAGTGGTCTCTTCTCCATCCAACTGCCTTTTCCCCTAGCACGTGAGGGATCCTCTTGGCCCTTAGAAAGATTTGAGATTTAGAGGTGAGAAATTATACAGTGTCCTTGAGTTGGCTTTATTTTTTTTAAGAAGAAGTCAAAGCATTGTTTGATGAAATATTTAAGGAACATTGCAATGATAAAAAAACATTTGATCAATATTCTATTAATGAAAATAATCAGGTTGTAAAGAACATGGGGCAAGCAGTAATAAAAATATCGATAATTTTCCAATATAGGGGAAATATGAAAATAAGTGTCATGCATAAATAATACAAAAAATGTTATGGCTACTCAGACCATGAACATTTAGAAATAAATGCTATTTTAAGGATTCAAGATGAAATCATAAGTATACAAAATTCTGACTTCACATACTAATGCTGCATAGCGATATTGAGTGCTTTGAGAAGAAATAAGCTTTAGATTGTTTAGGACACCCAGTCACACTTGCTTAATGCCCAGTGTGCTAGGCAGTGAGATTGTTTTTTCAATATATCCTTCCTTGTAAGGATATATAAGATATATCGATAGCCAAACTAAATAACGTAGCTTGCCAGGCTCTGCCGTGCAGGTGAAATACTCTCTGTAACTTGCCAGGCTGTCTGAAAGGGACAGAGGTATCAGACCCAGGTTGACCTCATGCAAGACAAGTGCCCTGCCCACTGTATAAAATTACTGGTATTGTATTACAAAGAGTTACAAAATGGGAACATTTCTTCCCCTAAGCATTGACACCTAATGCAATTAGGTGTAATGGATGAATCCAACCTGTAATTTGAGGAAAACTTGAATATAGCCAATTCAGTAAGAGCTTAATGAAGGATGAAAGGAAGACTGAAAATGCAGTTAATAGAAAATTAAGTTGAAATTTTTAAGTCAATTATATAATATTATTTTATAAATATAAAAATGAAAAGGACCCTCTTTATTTATTTGTAATAAAATACCTTGTAAATTATGTGAAGTCAATAGAATATGCTGATATTAGTTAAAAGTCTCCTTTAAAAACTTTGTGGCACATGCATTTTAACTTTAGCATATCTTTCTGATAACTAAAATCATGTGAATTTAATCTATATTAATGTAAAGATTAAAATCTATGAACATTGAGTGTTTTCTATCAGATAAATTGTTATTTTCATTAATCTTATTTTGTTTTTCTCCATAAGTCTCAATAAAGCACCTGGAATAATTTGGTAGCATTTTCTTTAAAACATGTACGGTTACATAGGATACTGTATCAAATGGAAGGGCCATTTAAAATGTAATATGCAAATATTTAAGAAGCTTTGCTTTTTAAAATAAAAATATACACATTCATAATATGAGACAGTTGCTAATAAGACAGTTCTAGTAACAATTTATACTCCACACATGAAATCTTTCAGTGGCAACTGGCAAAGTCTTGTTTCATTCTTATTATAAGATGTGCTCTGCCAACTTTCTTCTGTACCAGCTGCTGTACAATGTTGTCAACCACATGCTCTTAGAGCTGCAATATGTCTTTAGGACACAGAGTCGTAAGGCTGATATTGTATCTGTGAAATCTCAATTTTAGTCTCCATTGCTAATTTCTTGTCCTGGCAGAAGTAAAGGTAGCTGCAGATAAACCAGTGTAAATAAAGTTATTTAACAATGACTTTAAAACAATATCAAATATTGTATTAAACAATGAGTGCTTCATTATTAATGGAATCAGAAAGGTGTGGCAAGACATTAAAGGGAGGTATAAAATGAATGTGCTTTCATTTGGTTTTTAGCATAGCAGGTAAGGTGTTTGCCTTGCATATGGCTGACCAGGGTTTGATTGCTTCATCCCTCTTTGAGAGCCCGGCAAATTAACGAGAGTATCCCGCCTGCACAGCAGAGGCTGGCAAGCTTCCTGTGGTGTATTCAATATGCTAAAAACAGTAACAACAAGTCTCACAATAGTGACATTACTGGTGCCCACTTGAGCAAATCAATGAACAATAGGAAGACAGTGCTACAGTGCTACAGTGTTATGCATATGAAAGAGCAATCACTTTCATCTTCCTTCTCATCCATAGTACAGAGAAGTACATACAGATAGTGCATATGTCATTCAGTTGGCTCTACATCATATAAGTTTAAAGAACAAGTAGCATTAGTGTAAGATAAGCACAAAGGTATTGGCACCTCAGTATGGAAATATGATCTTATATTAACCTAGGTCTTTAAAAAACTTTGTGTTTTACATCTGATCCTTTGTCAAATAGCCATGAAAATATTATGTGTGACAAGTATATTTTTTCATGCCTTTTAACTTTATTTTTATTGAAGTCACATTGGTGTACAAGATTGCAGATGTTTTAGGACCACAATTTCACAGCTCTTAAAAATGTGCGTTTCTGGGGGCTGGAGCGATAGCACAGCTGGGAGGGCGTTTGCCTTGCATGTGGCCGAACCTGGTTCGATTCCCAGCATCCCATATGGTACCCTGAGGACCGCCAGGAGTAATTCCTAAGTGCAGAGCCAGGAGTAACCACTGTGCATCACCAGGTGTGACCCAAAAAGAAAAAAAAAATGTGCGTTTCTATTCCATGACACCCTCCTCCATATTCCCAACCATTGAATCCACTCTGCCTAAAGAAAATTTGCTTCAAATAATCTAAAAAGTTAAAAATAAATTGTCAAGTAATATGCAAATAAAAATTATTGTAAGAAAGAACTCAGTACCAGCATGGTATTAACTGAAATTTATTGATTCTTTTATTTAGACTTATTTATTTATTTAGGGCAGTCCTCCTGGTGCTTAAGGAACTGTGCAATGTGTGGGATTGACCTCGGGATTCTAGGCTGCTAAGCATGCTGTCCAGCCCCTCAAGCCCTCTTGCAGGCCCTGAGATGCACTTTCAGTACAAAAGCCTAGATGTGTTTAAATGCATTTTCTGTGACAATATTAACGAAAAGTAAATGCTAGTAGAGAGTCTGGCTGGAGCGATAGCACAGCGGGTAGGGCGTTTGCCTTGCACTCAGCAGACCTGGGTTCGATTCCTCCACCCTGGGAGAGCCCAGCAAGCTACCAAGTGTATCTCACCCACAAGGCAGAGCCTGGCAAGCTACCCATGGAGTATTGGATATGATGAAAACAGTAACAAAAAGTCTCACAATGGAGATGTTACTGGCGCCCGCTTGAGCAAATTGATGAGCAACGGGGATGATAGTGACAATGATACAGGGATACAGTAGACAGTCCACATGACATTTATGGATATTATTTCTCTATAAATAATGAAAATCTTATGTTAAATTCCAACCCTGAAAATGGTATGTATGACCCTGAAGCCTGTCATGGAGGCAAAGCAGTGGAATAGCAGTAAGAAGCTGCTTTTCTTTCTTTCTTTCTTTCTTTCTTTATTTATTTCTTTCCTTCTTTCTTTCTTTCTTTCCTTCTTTCTTTCTTTCTTTCTTTCTTTTTTCTTTTTTTTAGGGCTAAAAAATTTTAATTCTCTTAGTATAATAGCATGAAGATAACAAGGAAAGAATTGATAAACTTCAAAATAAGGAGTCCCATATATATTTATACACACATACATATATATATGTATATATATATATACACACATATATATCTTGCTTCTTTTAAGGGACTTTTCTTTTCTTTTTATAGAGGTTGTTTAAATATTTCTTTCAATGCCCATTTAGTGGAGATTAATTCTTTTAATTGGTAAAAAAGCTCCCTTTTTCCTCCAAATCTCAGTGATAACCTAGTTGGGTAGAATCTTCTTTATTGAGGTCTTTTCCATTCGGCACTTCATATACATCATCACACTCCCTTCTGACCTGTGCAGTTTCTGCTGCCCGCATTCTGTTCACTTTTTTCCCCCTCACAAATCTGCTGTAAGTCTTATGAGGAGATTAATATATGAATCTTGGCTTTTCTTTTACTACTCTTAGAAATATGTCTTTATTTGCCATTTTAAATATAATGTACTTGGTAATTAGTTCTGTTTTGGATTATTTCATTTGGAACAATGAAATTCCTGACTCTGAGTGTCTAATTCCTTCTTATTCTGGAACATTTGAAGCTACTTCAATTACAAATTCTGTCCCTTTATTCCTCTAAGATACAACGTTGTTTACCCTGATGCTACCCTGTAGAGTTCTTTTTTTTTTTTGTATTTTTTATTTTTTAATTAGTAAGTCACAGTGAGGGTACAGTTACAGATTCAAACATTTTGTGCTTGTTTTTCCCTCATTCAGTGTAAGAAGCTGCTTTTCAAATTAACGTTTTCTGCTCTGAATCTTTTGTCTATACAGGAAAAAGAAATATTTGTGTGTGTGTGTGTGCACTGTGTCAATAAGGCTTAAAACAACCAAATGACACAACAAAATAAACTCATTCATATCTGATCCACTAAAAACAAGATGGAGTAAAGAATATCATGTTAAGTATGGAAAATATTACCACAAACTGGATAAATTCCTGAAAACCAGGCCATTTTCTCATCTGGCTCAATGGTCAGAAAACTGTTCCAAGTGTAGCACTCAATCCTCCTAGCCCACCAACTTCTTATAAACCACGCTTTATAAATAGGTCTCATGAATGAGAGAAGAACCAGACTTTTTGTCAATGCGTTTGCCATCAGGACAACTTCAATTCTTTTTAGTTATTTATAATTTCAGCTTGTTTCAAATATCTCTCTGCCCACATTCTGTTCACTTTTTTCCCCCTCACAAAATTATTAAAATACTTCATTATGCTGGCAGCTCACTTTTAAACTGAGAACTTTCTAACAATGGTTTTATAAAAATTTGGCCAGACTTTCCAGTTTCACTGACTTAGTTCATGTAAACATATTTCTCTGTCTCTGTCTCTCTCTCTTTTTAAAGTAATCATGGTCATGTCAATTACATTGGGATTTATTTATAATTATAGTACCTCTATGTATATTTTATTACTTTTTTGTTCTTTTAAAGATATACTAAAAACAAACAAACAAAAACATGTCAACAACTAAATTTTCTCTGGTTGTTGATGATTAGTTAAGGAATGGACTAATATAATGAAACATTTAGTAACATTGATTTTAAACAACATATATAGCCAATTTGTTGACTAAGACTACTATTAAATCTCATTTTCCTTTGTTTTTGGACCCTTTAAAAATACAAAAGTTGGAAAGAAATGGGGGCCAATGATAAAAACATTTTAGAGCTGACAGTTGCATGCCATATGCCATGATTCTCTTACAAATGGAACAGTATTTAGATTTAAAGTCAGTTGAAGACTGCAATTTTTTAACACAGACATTCAAGTAGTAGCTTATGCATGTTGGAGAAAAATAAGTCTAAAATAGAGTGTATTTGACGTATGTAAACTCGAACCAAAATTACTTTTTTTGCCGTGAGTCCTAACATGATGGGAATAATCATGGCAATTAAAGTCAAAAGCAAAGTATTTATATTCCTTCTTCTACCTACTAGGCCATTAGATAAATTCCTGTCTTATATCTACTTACTTTCTAAACATTTTTCAGTGCATCCTTAGAATCAGTTTAGGACCTCAATGTTTTTTCTTATAAGCATTCCCTATAGGACTGTGCATCTTTCAATCCCTGAGAATGGTACCCTAGGGCTGGTCAGGTACAACCTAGACAGACATATGCAATATGTCTCTATTCTTATTTAATCTATTCCCCAATAGTCCTCTGATCACTCATTATAGTTAATTTTTAAGTAAAAATTATGTTATATGTATATAAATATAGTATGTATTTTAGTATACATAATATATATTTTTGCATATGTATTATACTAGTGCTGATATATTTTATTAAATATTATATATCTAATAATAGATACTATATTGTAGGATAACATGGGAGTTGTCCTTTTAGCCTTGCCACAGGGAACTTGGTATACCTTAAAGCAATGTCCTTTCTGTGTGGACACAGGAAGACTGTTAATATTATGCTTTGTAACTTGGGAGCTGAATGACTCCAATAATATTTACTCCTGGGCATATGCTTTCTCGACTCAGTTGCCCTTAGTTCCTAGCACCCCAAAAGCAGGGTCCCAACAAGGGACAGAATTAACCCAGGGCAAGCTGTGAGCTACCCTGGCATCGAAATAGGCCAGGCTAAAGCGCCACAATATTCAAATATAAGTTGAGAACATGGTCATAGACAAATGCTGTCACGATCCAAAAGTAACGATGAGACTAGGACCCTGCTGGGGTTAGGAAAACTAACCTGATCTGAGGACTGTGGTCTAGAAAACACAGTGAGATGTCTTCAGAAAGAACCAAATTTTAAATTTGATACATCTCTCATTGTTCTCATACATAATAACATTGCTAGAAATATTTGGAGTTGATTTACTACAACTATTTAAGTGGATTACTAGCTGAGGAAGGAAAAGGGGACATACCCTGACACACCCTTGTTTGGACCCCATCCTTGAGCAGATTTCCTAGTATCTGGAGTAATCTCTTTAGATGAGATTTTGTCTTTGAGGAGTGATCTTAGCTCTCTGTGTTGATTTGCTAATGTCAACCCACCTTTGAGTCACTGCCCTATGTGATTGCTACATAAAGTAAGACTGTGAGGGGAAAGGGACAGAGAAGGAGACAGCAGAGACAGAAGAGGAGACAGCAGAGACAGAAGAAGATACAGAAGATGCAAGAGAAGGAGCCAGAAGAGACAGAAGAAGAGGCAGCAGGACACAGACAGAAGAAGACACAAAAAGGTGAAGACACAGAAGTCAGGGAGAAAGACAGAGGCAGAAGCAGCTGAGAAGACACAGAAGCAGAGAGAGAAGACACAGAAGCAAGAGAGAAGACACAGAAGCAGAGACGAAGAGAGATCGAAAGATACCAGAGGAGAAACTACAGAGACAGAAACAGAGACAGAGAGAAAGACAGAAGAGAGCACAACGACACACACAGAAGCAGAGCACAAGGAGGAGCCATCCTGATCCAGTCTATACACAGCAGTTCGAGAACACTGAACGCTAGCAGCGCACGCACACTCGAAAGAGAACTGCCCTGAGATCCCGCGAACAACAGAACACAACACACACATCTCCCCCTCTCCCGCTTGTGAGCCTTTGTAATTTCTTACACTATATATCGTTATATATACATAGACATATAAAATATATATCTAATATAAAATATTGTCCTTATACAATATAGTTCTTATTACTTCCTATTGGCTAGTTAATCCCATCTACAGGACACATTTTATTCTCTGAGCTTAGCAAACCACTTTGAATCTCTAAATATATTTTTAGCCTTAATAGTCCATTTCACACCATGTAAAATGTCAGTTGTACTCTTGTCCACCCCAAAAATATATTTTTTGTTCAAAACTTTAGTTTTCATCTTATGATATACCTTTATTTTCCTTACCCAACACTAAAGGTGATCACTCAATCTCTTTTTTCAATTTTTTAATTTTTCAATTTTTTAATTTTTTAAATGAATCACTGTGAAGTACAATTACAACTTACAAGCTTTCGTGCTTACATTTCAGTCATACAATAATCAAGTATCTATCCCTTCACCAGTGCCCATTCTCCATCACCAATGATCCCAGTATCCCTCCCAACACCCCCACCCCATCCCTCACCTCACCCCGCCTCTGTGGCAAGACATTCCCTTTTGATCTCTTTCTCTCCTTATGGGTGTTGTGGTTTGCAATAGATGTATTGAGAGGCCATCATTCGGTCTATAATCTACTTTTAGCACACATCTCCCATTCTGAGCGTGCCTTCCAAGAACCCCATACTTGGTGGTCCCTTCTCTATCTGAGCTTCCCTCTCCCCCAGCATATAAGGCTGGCTTTCGTTGTGTAGATGTACCACAGTTTCTTTAACCAGTCATCTGTTCTCGGGTACTTGGGTATTTTCCAGATTCTGGCTATTGTAAACAGTCCTGCAATGAACAAACAAGTGCAAGTGTCATTTCTACTATACCTTTTTTGCATCTCCGAGGTATATTCCCAGAAGTGGTATTGCTGGGTCAAATGGGAGCTCAATTTCTAATTTTTTGAGAATTGTCTATACTGTTTTCCAAACAGGTTGAACTAGTTGACATTCCCACTAACATTGAAGGAGAATCCCTTTCTCCTCAAATCCTTGCCAATATTGGTTGTTTTAGTTCTTTTGGAAATGTACCAGTCTCTGTGGTTTGAGATGATATCTTATTGTGGTTTTGATCTGCATCTCCCTGATGATTAGTAATGAGGAGCATTTTCTCATGTGCCTTTTGGCCATTTGGATTTCTTCTTTGAGAAAGTTTCTGTTCATTTCATCGCCCCATTTTCTGATGGGGTTGGGTGTTTTCTTCTTGTAGAGTTCAACCAGTACATTGTATATCCTTGATATCAACCACTTATCAGATGGGTATGGCTGACATATCCCTTCCCATTCTGTAGATTGTTTTTGTATTTTGGTCACTGTATCGTATCTTTAGCCTACTTCTCCCTCTAGGAGAAACTGGCAATCTTCTGCGAGTTTCCTGCCCACATGGGACAGCCTTGCAAGCTCCCCATGGTGTATTCATATGCAAAGTCCAATAACAAGCTGGATCTCATTCCCCTGACCCTGAAGAGCCCCCAGTGCAACATCCTTAGGAGGGCCAAGTTGAAATAGACTTCTAAGATCTCAGGGAAAAGACGAAATGAGATGTTACTGAGCCCACCCAAGAAATCGGTGATTAACGGGAGATTGTGATTGTGATTGTGTGTGTGTGATTGTATCTTTTGAGGTGCAGAAGCTTCTTAGTTTAAGACAGTTACATTTGTTTATCTCTGTTTCCACTTGCTTAGTCAGCTGACTGTTATCTTTGAAGATACCTTTAGCTTCAATGTCATGGACGGTTTTGCCAACCTTGTCTTGAATGGATTCTGGTCTGATGTTGAGGTCTTTAATCCGTTTTGATCTGACTTTTGTGCATGTTGTTAGTAGAGATATGAGGCATTTTTTTGCTTGTAGCTGTCCAGTTTTTCCAGCACCATTTGTTAAAGAGGCTTTCCTTGCTCCACTTCACATTTCTTGCTCCCTTATCAAAGATTAGATGATCATATTTTTGTGGGTTTGTTATCACTACTCTTTGCTGTATTCCTATAATGCTCCTTCTTCAGCACACTATCATAAACACTCCCACTGTGCTTTATTGAATACATTTTTCCTGCTAAAGGGTGAGTTTCTTGAAGCAGAGTAAGTATATTTCATCTTCAGATTTTTTTTATATTAAAGAATCATCCATATATATAATAGTCTTATAATATAATTTTGCTTGAAGGGTTTTTATTTGTAAAGCTATATAACTGAGTTTTTATTCATAATATCTATTCCAACACCAAGGAAGATTTGTTTATATTAAATGAACACAAATTTATATTAAATGATCTTATTTTGCCATTTAGTAATATTAATAAATTTTTGCTTCTTGAAACAGTTTCCCATTATACTTTATTAGATAAATGATTTATAATGTATATCTTTCTGTGTAAAAGATAAAACCTTCATTGAAGATAATAGTTTTCAAAGTTATTGTACTCATTTATCCAATTGATGAATAATTTCTTAAATCTGAAATGTTTAAATCTAAATTGAAAGTTGATTTAATCGTTTATGATTCTATAACTTTTATACTACACTTTGATGTGAATATAACAAATTACCTTTAGGGCTTTATGGGTAAAGCCAAAAGAGTCTCTTGCCCTCGAGCCTGGCTGTCTTCCCCAGGGCCCCTTGGAGGGGGTGGGCCTCAGCTTTCCTCCCCACCCCGAACAGAGCTCCCTCGGCTGAAGACCTCCAGGGCCTAGCCACAGCCATGCTCAAGACCCCTGTCCACATATTTGGACGAGCCTCATGCATGAGGGAATCGGCAGAAGAATCCAGGTGTGTGGGACCCGAGACTGAGACCTCCAAGCCTGCTCGGATCGGTACTGGGCCTTTTCTGCCCAGATTCCCCATTTTCCAGTAACTAGGTGGTCACACCCAGGAACTGTCCCCAGTGCCACGTAATCCCACCAATGGCCAACATCCAGAGATCATAACACTAAACTCCCGGAAGCACATGCAACATCTTTTAACCTAGTTGTCCCTCTAGGAGAACCTGGCAAGCTACTGTGATTGTCCTGTCCACATGGGAGAGCCTCAAAAACTCCCTGTGACATATTTATATGCCAAAACCAGTACCAATGATGGATCTCATTCCCCTGACCCTGAAAAAGCCTCCAATTCGGCACCATTGGAAAGGATGTGTAAAGAGAGACTTTTAAAATCTCAGGGCTAGGACGAATGAAGAGGTTACTGAGACCGCTCAAGAAATTCAATGATCAACGGGATGATGATGATGATGATGATGATGATGATGATGATGATGATGATGATAACAAATTACCACAACTATTTGTCTTTAACAACAAATATTTGTTGTCTAACAGTTCTTGAAGCTACAATCCAAGATCAGGGTATCAGCAGAATAGGTTTTTTGTGAAGGCCTTTAGAGACAATCTGTTCCATGTCTCTTCACACATCTAGTAGTTTACTGGTTGCCTATGATGCTACTTGACTTGTAGGAAAAAACCTATCTCTGTATTCATATTCAAATGGTATTCTCCCTGTATGTATATCTGTAGATTCTCCCCTTTTTACAAGTGCAATGGTTTATTTGGGTTAGAGCCTGCCTACTTTGATGACCTCATTTTAGCTGAATCATCTCTATAGAGATCTTGTCACTAGATAAGATCTCAACACTGAGACAGGAGGGCATTAATATATCAACTTTGAATTGGGGAGGACCCAATTCTACCCAGAAAGTCATTGGTTAGTAAAAAATTTTGAAGTATTTGAAGTAGAAGACAATGAATGACAACAAAACATTTTTACCTTAAGAAGCAATTCATTTTCCAGGAAAGAATATGTGTTTGACAAATCCCAGGTGAGTATCTTTGGGTTATTTTTCTACAACTTTTCCAAATGGTACCCACCTATAAGTACTAATTGCATTTTCTATATTGCAAAATTATTTGATAATATGCAAACTAGCATTTCACAAATAACTATCATTTGTATCACTTGTCATCCTGTTGCTCATCGATTTGCTCGAGCGGGCACCAGTTACAAATAACTTTAACTACATATAAATTTTAAGTAGTATGGTAAAGACAATTAAAAGGTAGAATGACAAGGTCTCATCAGTTTTTGATTAAAGGTTTTGTTATACAATAAACAGTTATTTTAATTTTATACAAATTAAAGCATATTTATCAATATATGCATATTAACCAAATCCTTATTTTCCATTGGAGATAATTAGCATTTCAAATATTTGACAAAATGAAATGTTCCATAATTTTGTTTTTCTCTTATACTTCTATTATCTTTATCCCATGTTTGTATTAAACTATTATTTTCAAAATCAATATTTTCTCATTTACATGCTAATTGGGATATAGAATAATATTCCTCTAATTTCAAAAGTAGAATAATTTGATATAGTTTTAAAGTCATATCAAATTAATTCTAAAAAACACATGAAAAGAACAATTTCAATGAGATTAAAACATGTATCAAAACATACATTTTTATCTCTATGTGTGCAAGTATTTTGTATTTCTTTTGGTTATGTTGCTTAACATTCAGTGAAAAATAAAACTTGAGGATGAGTATGGAAAGCCATGAAAATTATCAGCATTAATTTAACTTATGTTTATTTGTAAGGATTAATATATACATGTGAAAACTGACACATTTTAAGTAGAAGTAAGAGTCTCCTATCTATAGATCCTAGCATATGCTTGGATTAGACATATATTTAGAATATAAATGCTGTAGACTCTAAGGTACATCTCAAAACTATGTGTAGTAAGAAAAGAACAGTTTTGAAATATTACATTTAAAATAGACTCATTCTTCATGTTATTCATAGCTCTGCATATATGATTAAAAGTTACTTAATACTTATGGTTTCAAGGGTAGCCAGGCTGAAGACAAAAGAAAAGGGGGAAATTAGTAATGCTTCTCTTGTCTTCATTTAATTTTCTAAGAGATTTAATCTCAGAATTTGGGCATTATTCTTTATTTTTTAAATACTTCTCCAAAATATTCTTTATTTTGACTATTGGGAGTTTATTTTGTTCTCAGATGGTGTTACCCTTCAATCCTGTGTGCTTACATTAATTCATATTTTCTGTTGAATTTTTGCGTATCATAATATTTTTAATTTTAAAACTAGTTTTTTTAAAAAGTGTCTTGCTTCTGTTTGCACATATAAACATAAAGACATATTCCTTGTTTTTTTTTATGAAGTGCTAAACCACCAATTCACACAGTAAATTACTTATTTACTTCTTTCTATCTCTGTCTCTGTCTGTCTGTCTCTATCTCTGTCTCTCTCTCTGTCTCTCTGTCTCTGTCTGCCTCTCTGCCTCTCTGTCTCTGTCTGCCTCTGTCTGTCTGTCTGTCTCTCTGTCTTTCTCTCTCCCTCCCAGTTTTGGGGCATTATAGTTTGTAATTCAGGTACTGAGAGGTTATCATATTTGTTTCTTTACCTGTTTTCAGCATGCAGTTCTTTATTCAGAGTGATCATTTCCAACTATCTTTGTCAGAAGGTGGTCCCTTCTCTATCCCAACTGCCTTCTTCCCCAGCATTTGAGGTAGACTTTCAACAGTGGGCCAATCCTCCTGACCCTTGTTTCCACTGTCCTTGTGTATTGGTCTCATGTTAAGTACTTTTTCTATCCCACAAATGAGTGTAATGATTCTATATCTATCCTTATCCTCCTGACTCATTTCATTCAGCATGATATTCTCTTTGTCCATCCAAGTAGGAAAGTGCCAGCCATAGAGACAGGTTGAGGGAAGAGTGGCAGTAGGAAAAATAGGGATATTGTTGGTGGGAAATATACACTGGTGGAGGGATGGGTTTGGAAAACACTGTATGACTAAAAGCTGACCATGATTAGCTTTACAATTTTTTATCTCACAGTGACTAAATAAAAAATATTAAAAAAAAATAAAACAAGGATTAATTATGGAAAAAATAGATATTTACTGTGAAGGTGGACAGTTTAAATTAATTCATTTCACTTTCATTTTTTGTGGTCTACTTATTTATATAAAAACTTTTAGAAAGACCATGAAGCCATCCTGATATCTGTATCAATTTTAACTGTGAAATATTCATAAAGTTGTTTTAGGAAAAAGCGGCTATAGTATTTTGAACAGAATGTGTCTGGATTTATGTGTTAAATTTATAGACCATATGCCTACAACATAGGCTTTTTTAATTAGGTAGATTTTTCCTCCTTTGATGAAGTTTGGGACATATACAGTAGGAAAATATTTTATTAATTTGGATTTCATGTGTTTCTGGTGTGACTCTGAATTGTTTACTTACCAGCATTTAGCAACATTTGGAAGAGCCTTTCTTTATGCCTTAGCTGGAAGTCATCTGGGGGCGCGGGGGATGGGAAAGCTCAAGTGATCATATGTCTGCCTGAGAGGATATTTATCCTTATCTAATTGCCATGTGCTGTTTTCTCTACTTGGCATTCCTGCAAAAGACTG
This sequence comes from Sorex araneus, assembly GCF_027595985.1. NCBI lineage: Eukaryota > Metazoa > Chordata > Mammalia > Eulipotyphla > Soricidae > Sorex > Sorex araneus. The sequence continues at coordinate 398,432,870 of NC_073302.1, read as the reverse complement.
CACTGGCATCAAAAGGCAATTATTTCTTAGTGCTAGGGTTTTAGGAGATTTCCACTGCCACATCACAAAGAGACACACAACCCCCCAGTCAGCACAATGTTTCACAGCACTAAGTGGACTAATATGGTAGCCTGCAGGACTCCTGGCCCTTGGCATCAGGAGAGTTTCCAATATTTTGAAAAGCAATTTACAAATATCACTACCTCTAGTCTTGAATTTCTGTTTTGAAAAAATCCTTTAAAATATCACTCAAATTCTGCTTTAAATGTTACGAATGTCCATGCTGTTTTATATTCTATGAAGCTTTAAGATTTAAAAAAAGCCAATTAAGCCACCTATTTTACTTTCCATTGCATTGTATATGTCATATTTTGACTCATAGAACCAGAACTTAGTAAATAAAGGCATATGTGTACATATAATCTTAATAATAGTATTTATTTTGTAGAAGAAACAAAAGCATCAAAAACTAAAAAATTTATTCTGTTGGTCATATCCAGTCACGACAAATAGCATTAAAACTGATATTTCCTGTCTGTTAACTGTAAAGCTGTTATCGATGAATAAATATCCTGGGTACTTGAACAATTTCAGTGTAACTTCATTAAAGATGAAAAATGATCAAGAGGAGCCAGATTAATAGGACAGTGTGGAGGGCATTTGCCTTGAATGTGGCTGACACAGTTCCAATTCCTGGCACTCCGTATGGTCCCTTGAGCCTCACCACAAGTGAGTCCCTGAGCTCAGAGCCAGGAGAAAGTCCCGAGGGCAGTCAGATGTGGCCCCCCATAAAAAACAAAGGTGCCTAACAGGATGTTTTAATTAAAACATGTTTTGTTTTCCATAATGGCAGACTTGTGTGTTTAGTTTATAGATAGATAATATGCATATAATATAGACCTTCCAATTGTGAAGGTTTTTGCAATGAAGTGAGTGTTGTCCTCCTTTGTCAAATTTTCAATCAATTTTATTCATAACTTAAAGTGCTTTTAAAATAAAAAACACAAGTTATACTACTGTTCATTATAGCTTTTTATACATGCATCATTCCAGTACCACACCCATCACTACATACCCACTTCCATTTACCAGAGTCCTAAGCGCCCCTCCCAGACATCCTTCCTCACATGAAAGCTCAGTTCTGTGGACAAAAATCTCCAGTTTCAATTGCAGGGCCATTTGTTTTCCCCTATATTTCTTTATATCCTTCATATGAGAGATCAAGAGACATTGTGTGTGTATGTGGTGGAAGGGACAGGGTGTTGACACCTACACAGATAAGGATGAATATAGTTAAACTGGATTCACATCAAATTTTAAATCAATGATAAGTTGATCATTTTTTTCTAAATTCTATTTCTTTTACAATGGGTATATAATTTTAAAGAATTAATAGTATAAAAAATTCTATTCTGATGAAATGAAACACAGGCAAATAGGATTGTAGAAGACTGAGAAAAAGCCCTTCACAGTAGGTAATCAGACTGACCATTTCAGTTTCTCCTAAAAGATTAACTGTATAACCTATTGTCTGAAATTTACATAACTAAGTTTTCAATTCTGGCATCTAAAACATTACGGTAAATTTTTTTTTATACTTGAATCTTATTGTGATAATCATCATATCTTTCCTGTCATAAATGACAGGTTTGCTTTATTCTTTGTCCTCTTGATGAGCATATAAGAAATTTACTTTATATTACATGGTCTAAATAATAGAAGAATGACAAATAGAATTATTAGAAAATAAATCTGTAAAAGTCAATTTGTTAAAATTAATTTCTATGTTTTTAACCTTTTATAAGGTCAACCATATGCACCATTAGTGGGTACTACATTCAATGCCACATGATGGGAAGTTTCTCACGTTCCTGTTTTTATTTTATTTATTTATTTATTTTTGCTTTTTGGGTCACACTCAGTGATTCACAGGTGTTACTCCTGGCTTTGCACCAGGCAGTGCTCAGGGGACCATATAGGATGCTGGGAATTGATCCCAGATTGGCTGCGTGCAAGGCAAATGCCCTACCCGCTGTACTATCACTCCAGCTCCTCTCTCTCCCACTCCTATCAGGTCCTTTAAAGAAGCTCTTTTAACACTTCTTGAGGAACTGGTTTCAAGGCTAGGAATTCCTTGATGTTGCCTATCCATGAGTCTCTGTGCAGTTCCTTCAAATCTGAATGATAATCTAGCTGGATAGAATATTCTTGGTGAGTGTTCAGTATCTGTTGATATACTTTCTCAACAAATTACATTTTGCTCACACTCTGTGAGGACAGGAGAGAATACAGAGAGCAATATCCAGCTAATTCTTCACCCCTTCCCAGGTAATTTACTATAAAAACTCAACTCCAGCACAAGAACCCTAGAAAAACAATGGGAAAAACAGGTAGAAAAGGACCAAACTCGATGAGTGAAAACAGTACCATTGAAGACATATGTAATACGTAATGAGGCAATTCTCAGACAGTATCTTTAATGACACTAGGTTGAGAATATTCAATAAGTTCAAAGAAATGATAGCACAGAAAAGCACAAGAAAGTATTAGAGTCGAAATGATAGGAATTTGTAGAAATAATAAACATGATAGGTGATATGAAAAAAGTAAATAGAAGCTCTTAACAGCAGAGTAACAGAAGCTGAACAAAAGATTGAGAAGCTCCAAGATATGATGGAGAAAAATGGGAAAGAGTCTGAAAAGTTATAAATATCTTACTAGACAACTATGGGATGAGTTCAAGAGGAACATCCTAAGTGTCGCTGGGGTGCTTGAAGAACAGGAAGGCAAATGTGAAGAAAAGAGTTAAAGGAATCATTAATAAGAACTTCCTAGAATTGAGGATTACAGGCATCAATCTCCAAGAGGCCAGATGGGTCCCATGAAAACTGCAGGACACATTATACACAAAACAACAAATTCTAAAGATAAAAACAGAATATTGAAAGCATGAAGATAAAAAATGGAGCTTACATACAAAAGAAAGCCCAGAAGACATAGAGCGGATCTATCAAATGAGACTCTACATGCAAGAATTTTGAATTACTTTCTCTCTTTTTGAATACTTAACTTTGTGACCACTCCCTTACTATTTCATTACCCCTCAGGAAGTTGTTAGTCTCATTGATTCTTCCTCCCCAATTGGTTTATATGTTGCTGTTTATTGCTCTCATACCACAACTGGTATAGTATCCATATAATCAACAAAGCCCTTGTATCATCAGATTAATTTTTTATTTGACCTAAGTAGGTTCTCCTTTTTTCCCATCATCCCATACTTTTTTGGCAGACTACTCAAATGTGGCAGCTTGTCAGTCCTTTGCCAAAACCTTCATTGTTCTTTCAATGCTAACTGGGTACTCTTATAGTGAATACAAGGTTTTACCTCAAACTATGTGTCTTAGTGTATATACAACTAATACTGACCACACTGGTAATTTCAGTGACAACAATTTATATTCAGTTTCTTCATATGTAACTTGAATTTTCATCATACTTCAGTTTGAAATGAAGTTTCTCACTCTGACCAATAATATAAAAACTGAGTCATCAAGCATACTGAGAAGTCTTCTTAGACAGTCTTCCATCCACTGTCTTCTAACTTAAAAAGAATTCATGTCATATAACATTGATTTAGCAAATATTATCATTTTAATCTAGGTATACAATCAGCATTTATATTAAAATTTAAGAACCCAATTTTCAAATCTTTATTTGAAAAATTATTTGAAAAATTATCTATAAGACTTTATTCGTGCTGACTTAAAATTAGTAATTTTAAGTAATATAAGTAGTCATTTTAAAATTACAAAAAACTTGGTGATATTTGAAATCTTTCTGCGGCAATTTCTTCATCAGAGAATTACTAGAAAAAAATTACATAAGTGCTTACCAACCTGAATCTTCAAAGTAATTTATGCTCAGCAAATGTTGGAGTTATTGCTATTGTCATTACTATTATGTTGATGTTAACACATTTTTTTACATTTTTTATTAGTGAATAACTATGAGGTACAGTTACAGACTTACAACTTTTCATGCTTGTGTTTCAATTATAGAATGCTCGAGTACCCATCCCTCCACCAGTGCCCATTATCCACCACTGATGATCCCAGTATTCCTCCCACCCCCACATGTTCTTTTTATAAGTTAAATTTTAATGATTTCCATTAGCCTTGTGGAGTTCAATAAAAACTTAGAAAATGGTCAAACATAAATGTTACATATTATGAAATTTTATTAATTGAGCTTATTTTAAAATAGTATTTAATTTTTTAATTTAGCATTTAACATAGAGCACATTATTGCATAAGTACATTGATATTGTAAGACGTACATAGTTCATGTCAAAAAGCATAATATGAGCAGGTATAAGATATCCCTCTGCCCTTCAATCTTCTTTTATAATTTAGTCATTATCTTTCCACAGATTTAAATAGGAAATGTTTGTGATCCCTTATGTCTTTATCTTTCATCTACTTCCTTCCCTGTAACCCTTTGCAAATCACATTTATCATTCAAATAATCATCACTCTGTAAAATCGAAGACCTGAGATATATAGGGAAAGTGACTCATATTTATTCCCATTGTTTCTCTACTCTGTCCACCTAGACTTTGATTGCCTTTTAGCTTTCCTCCCAGATACTTAGAAACCACTAAAATAACTTACATATTATTCTTTTAAATTGTTTGCATTTAATAAAATCTTAATGCATAATTAATATATACTTAAAACATACTTAATACATAATTTACAATAAAATATATGAATTACTTTTAATTATGTTACCAGAAATTTCTATAGTCCATATAGTACTCTTGCAAAAATTATAAATATACCCTTCTTCAAGTAAAAGTAAATAAATATAGAAAAACATATTTAAAATCACTGTATCACTGTCATCCCATTGTTCATCGATGTGCTTGAGCTGGTGCCAGTAACATCTACATTCTTTCTAGCCCTGAGATTTTAGCAGCCTCTCTTTACTTGTCCTTCCCAATGGTGCCACATTGAAGGCTTTTTCGGGGCCAGGGGAATGAGACCCATCATTGTTACTGTTTTTGGCATGTGGAATATGCCATAGGGAGCTTGCCAGGCTCTGCCATGCAGGCAGGATACTCTCAGTAGCTTGCCAGTTCCTCTGAGAAGGAGAACTAAACAATGAGAGTTAAAGTAAGATAACTTAATTCAAAACAATATCAAGCAACATAATATGTTTATACCAAAAGCTTTCTAGAGCTCATATATGATCAGACATGCCAATACACAATACCCCAAGTACTGCACACACATCTTATTTACTCTTACTATATGAAATAAATATCATGTTTATTTACATGGTATGAAGCAGAAGTGACTTTAGGTATGTTCAGAGTATGGCACAGTCAGTGATGTGATCTAATCTAATTGTGCTGGTGAATCTTTGGTCTCATGTTCTACGGAGTTTACATTTGATTATGGATACAACATGGAATTACAAGGTAGTTTTCAACATCTCATTTGTAAGTTTTGAGATTATTCACAAGAACTTGAGTTCTTACACCATTTGAATAAATCTAGGATGTGAAGAGACTTGGTACAATATCATCATCCTCATAGCTGTAATGCTATTGTATAGGGAATATCATAAATACTCAATAGGAAGAACTTTTATATTACTCTTCTATATCTATACGATATCAGGACAAAATTTAAACAATTTGTGGTATTTGAACTCTTACTTGATGGTTTGATCCCTGTGTATATCCACACCCTCACCCCTGCAACCCTTACATACCAAGAAAGTTCCAGTCATCAGGCATTTTGCAGATTACAAGGATTGATATAAAACAGTGTGGTAAGATGATACTGTATCGATAAAATCCCATCTCTGTCATATACTTGCTATGTGACTTTAATCACTTAACTTAAGTTTTGTTTTAGTTTAATTTCACGGAATTCATTATAGTTCTTATGCTTGTTTAAATTCAGCATATTTCTTCTTGTTAGAATATAAATTATATCCTTTGCCTAGTTGAAAATTCCTTATATTGAATATTGTATGTTGTATGAATACTGATAATGCAATATGAAAAATAGTGAGGACCCATAAAACAATCTCACTTTAAATATGGTGGTAGTTCAAAGAAGTGAAGGTGATAAAAGATAGATATTTAATTGAAACGTATCCTAGAAGGCAGTAGATGCTGAAGTAAATAACCATGTAACAAGAGCTTTCTTGTTATATAAAAATATACAGAAATGGATAACTATAGGACTCATAAAGAGAAAGAGATGATTATTTTTCACTCAATCAAATATGAAGAAATAATTGAAAACATTAATTACATAAAAGCTGAAGTTTCTAGTTTAACATTTTCTGACTTCATTCTGTGGATGGGTAGTATAGTTTATTTTTTTGTGATTTTTATACATTTTATTTTCATACAGATAATATTCAAACACCCACACCACCAGTGAGCATCTTCCTACCACAACAAGAGGGAAGTGTGTGAAGGTTGTTGTATTTCATTCTGGGGCCATTTAAGCCCATATATAAGAGAATACAAACAAGTATGTTAAAACCAAACACATGTGTGCTACTTTAGGTACAACAGTGGGCTAGAGTATAAGAGGTCACTTGGACACGAATGCGGCTACGCAAAGAGCACTACATGGCTCTCTTTCCGGAGCTTTATTTTATAGTCTCTGGGTTTTGGCCATTGATGAGATTACATGGTGCTGTCAGGGGGCAGTTCATGGGTGTTACTGCCAAACTACTGGAAAACAGGGGATCTAGGTGGAGGAGGCCCAGTCCCCATTTGAGCAGGCTGTAGATCTCAGTTACGGGTCCCACATACCTGGATTCCTCAGCTGGTTCCTTCATGGGTGAGGCTTGTCTGAGCATGTGGACAGTGGCCTTGAGTATGGCTGCGGCTGGGTTCTAGAGGTTTTTGGTTGCCAGGCTCTGCTTAAGGCTGGGAGGGAAACTCAACCCAACACCCCCTCCAAGGTGCCCTAGTGAAGACAGCCTGGCACGGGGGCAGGACATTCTGCTGGTCATATAGTTTCATATGAAAAAGATAGGCATGACCAGAATTGTACTTGAGTAAATTATATATGTGGTAGTGATAAGTAAAATAAATGAAAATGCCACCTAACCTGCCTACTTAAAAATTTTCTTCAGGAGAATGCTGTGACTTTGTTAGTATCACAGTCCCATCTGTCATACAGAGAGAGAGATAGAGAGACAGAGACAGAGACAAAGAGAAAGAGAGAATTGCCAATTCTATAAATAAGCTATTTTAGGTAGTGTCTCTTTTAATGTTAATTATATTAGCATTAAAAATTAATAAATTAATATTTGCTTAATTGACACAATTATTAGTAAATATTCATTATCATTATTGTTATACATCATAGTTCTCTATTTTCTTCCCTAATTTTACTATCACTGACTTTCTTTAGTTTCTTGTGCCTTTAGAGGGACTGGTGTACTAACTTCCTTACCAATTTCCTTCAGAGTTCCATTTATCCTTCATCAGATTTTAAGGCCAATAAGTTGATGCTATCTTTGTATTCTCTTTATTTTTATGTCTCCACATTCTATTTGACAGATGTTTTTCTTATCTTCCCTCCAAAACATCACTATCACTATCACTATTATCCCATTGATCATCGATTTGCTCTAGCAGGCCCAGTAATGTCTCCGTTTGTCCTAGCCCTAAGATTTTAGCAGCCTCTCTTTACTTGTCCTTTCCAACACTGGCGCATTAGAGGCTCTTTTAGGGTCAGGAGAATGAGACCCATCATTGTTACTGTATTTGGCATATGAATACGCCACAGGGAGCTTGCCAGGGTCTCCAGTGTGGGCAGGAAGCTATCGGTAGCTTGCCAGTTTCTCCGAGAGGGAGAACTAAGCTTGGTTTTATAGTTTCTGAATGTTGGCCATTGATGGGATTACACAATGGGCAGTTTGTGGATGTGACTACCTAGCTACTGGAAAATGAGGGATCTGGGCATAAGAGGCCCAGTCCCAATCCGAGCAGGCTTGGAGATCTCAGCCTCGAATCCCGCACACCTGGTTTCCTCTGCCCATTCCTTCATGCGTGAGGCTCGTCCAAGCATGTGGAGAGTGGCCTGGAGCACTGTTGCGGCTGGGTTCCTGAGGTCTTTGGCTGCCAGGACTCTTCTCAGGGCAGTGAGGGAGACTCAACCCACCCACTCCGAGGGGTCCTGGTGAAGACAGCCAGGCGTGAGGGCAAGAGACTCTGTGTCACTCTCTTCTGGGAGTTTGTTTTTACAGTCTCTGGATGTTAGTTGTTGATGGGATTACACAGAGCCAGGGGTAACCCCATCAGCAACTGGGTGTGTTTACCAAGCTACTGGAAAATGGGGGCCCTGAGCAAAAGAGGCCCAGTCCCGATCTGAGCAGGCTTGGAGATCTCAGCCCCAGGTCCCACACACCTGGGCTCCTCTGTCGGTTCCATCGTGTGTGAGGCTCGTCCAAGCTTGTGGAGAGTGGCCTTGAGTATGGCTGTGGTTGGGTTCCAAGGTCTTCGGCTGCCAAAACATATCTGTAATTATTGCTTATCTCACAACTTCCTTCAGGACCTATTTAACTTGCTCCTAAATCATCTCTGTTTTATCTCTGTTTTATGTTCTCAACACAAAAGCCATCGTATTTTTGTAAGTCACAAATAAGATCACATTATGACTGTGCAAGTGCAAATGTTTCACAGTTACTCACAATAAAGTACTTACAATGGGCAACAGCATCTGCTAATACCCTAGTCATTTCCACCCCAAACAACTTGTTTGCCACCCTTCCTTACCCCTCCTTAGAGCATCTGTACTTACAATAACCTCCTTGTTTCTCAACTGTAGAACAAGGTTTTCCCCCTCATCTGAAGGCCCATGTTTTGACAGTTCTCTCTGCCACGAATGATACTAAATTTGTTTCTATTTCTTTTTTGCCATTTTGAAAATATTAAAATTTCAACCAAATCTGACTGTAACTACTGTGTAAACTCATCTTCTACATATCACATTTTTATATACTCTGAAATCTGTTTACTTCACATAGTTAATTTAATTATCTCTTCATATAAAGTCATGATAAGAATTTTTCTTATTTTGATCATTTATAAATTCTAAATCCTAAGGGATACCCTAGCACAAAGTAGGATCTTAGATAAATAAACTTTTATTAAGTTAACCGCTAATTTAGGGATTTTTCCCCCATGCTTTACAGTGATAAGAGTAAGAGATTTTTTTAGGAAGTAATAGATTCCCATTATAGGAAATTCAACCTGGCATATCATTAATGGTTGAATAAATTTATTTATTTTTGCAAGTCTAATATCAAAAAGATAATTGGGAACTAGAGAAATAGTATAGCTGGCAAGACACTTGCCTTGCCTGTGGCCAACCTGAGTTCAATCCCTGGCACTCTGTATACTTCCTAATGGAAAAAAGGAATGAAAGTAGAAAGAGCCAACTATGAACAAATATCTAGCAAATAAATGGACTGATCCTCAAAGAGAATGACCAAGGTCAAGATATAGAGCATGGCATGAGGTCAGAAGAGAGGCTAGATTCAGGCTGTGGAAATCACTCTAGACATTGCTTTATTTCAAGTGATTTTTGTTTCATGAAAACAAATCTTTAGTTTTACTTGGGTATAAATATGTTTTATTTTGAAACAGGTATACTTATTTTTCTTGTTAGAATATCTTCTGACATTTTCTTAACTTCTGAAGCCAATATACTTTAAATAGTTCTTCGTTAGCTAAATTCACTTTTCTATATCAGAATATGTCAGATACAATTCTTTATCTGATATTTTCTGCCCATATATAGTATAAAATATTTTACTCTGTATGGCTACTTTTCTGAGGTTGCAAAAGACGAATAATTCCTTAAAAGTGTGTTTGTAAAACTTCTAGAAGTAAAATGGAAAACCACAGAAAATTTTGAAGGTTGAGTTGAAAAGAAAATATAGTAGCTTGTTGAAAGGCAGTTAGCAAAATGATGAGGTGAAATGTATAAAAACAAAACAAAACCAAGAATTCTTTTCAGACCCAGAAAGTTGTAGTAGTTAAGATCTCATCAGCTGTAACTTAAAGAGGGAATAATTCAGTTAAGGTAAAATAAATAGTTATAAAAATAAAAGGAAAATTGTAAGTCTCTTCAATCATTTACTTTCAAAGCATATTGACCTTTTGTCTCTTGTTCTTTTCAAATATAACTCAATCAAGTGCTTTTAAACACACTTTGAAATGAGCTTTCATTCTCAATATCATTAACTATAAAAGATGAATACAATTTTAAAAAATATTGCAATGAAGACTTTATTTTCTAGAAACATCTTAAATTTTAGAATGCTTATATCCAGTTATTTTTAAATCTGTGACTTATTTCTTTAAAAATAAAGTTAATGGGGGGCTGGAGTGATAGCACAGCGGGTAGGGCATTTGCCTTGTACTCGGCCGACCCAGGTTTGATTCCCAGCATCCCTTATGGTCCCCTGAGCAGCGCCAGGGGTAATTCCTGAGTGCAGAGCCAGGAGTGACCCCTGTGCACCGCTGGGTGTGACCCAAAAAGCAAAAAAATTAAAAAAAATAAAAAATAAATAAAATTAATGGAGCCAGAGTGATAGAAGGTGGAGCACTTGCCTTGCACACAGCTGATCCAGATCCAATCCCCAGTATCCCATATGGTCCCCAGGCATCTCCAGGAGTGATCCCTGAGTGCAGAGCCACAAATAAGCCCTGAACACTGCTGGGTGTGACTCAAAAAATAAAAATAGAAAAAAAAAGCTTATATCTTTTAGATTTTGCTATAAAGTTTTTAAGAAAAGTTCCTGTTCCTATTTTTCATTAAATATTTCTTGATGGCATCCAAGAAAGAAAAGAATAGACAAACTACAAGAATTCAGATAAAATGTCTACTATTCTCACTAGTTTTTCTAAGATGCACATATACTTCAGCACAACTAGAATAATATACAAATTATACATATATACGCACATACACATATATGTTTATATAACAAAATACCTAGACATATTTAGAAAGTAAAGATAAATCTACAAAACATACCTTGAAATCTATTATGGTAATCTTTATTCTGTTAGTTTAGATGTATTTCTTTACTACATTAAAAGAAAATTTTTGATTTAATATCTTTCACATTTTTCTTGAATTCTAAAACTAAAACTACTTTTACTCATGTTTGACAAAATGTGAGTTTGTGTGTATGTGTGTGTATGCTTGTGTGTGTGTGTGTGTGTGTGTGTGTGTATGAGGGGCGGGGTGCTGCTGTGGCCTCAAACATATAAGGGAAGTGTCCTGAGGATGAACCACATCCCCAACCCCAAAGTCCTAATGGTAACAATAGTTTAGTGTTAAGGAGTTAAGGAAGGGGAATAGTTAGATAGTGGAGTGACTTCACCATTTATTGAATTACTTTACCCCTTATGTCGTTGATTGATTGATGTTTCTAATGTGTATTAATTTGTTACCTTAAATATCACTGTATCACTGTCATCCTGTTTGTTGATTTACCAGTAACATCTCTATTCCTCCCAGCCCTGATATTTTAGCAGCTTCTCCTCAGGGTCAGGGGAATGAGACCTATTGTTAATGATTTTGGCATATTGGATATGCCACAGGCAGCTTACCAGGCTCTGCCCATGCGGGCAGGATACTCTCAGTAGCTTGCCGGGTTCTCCGAGAGGTATGTATGAACTCCATCAAATATGGTGTGATGATTATGGAAAATGGGTAGGAAGTGTCTTATAATGTGGCTTTGTGGCCACACGGTCTGGAAAGTGGCCTGGAGCGTGGTGGCAGTTGGGTAGTGGAGGTTGGCTACCGGGACTGGGTCCCTTGGGGCAGGGAGGGTTCTCACTCACCCCCCTCTGGGGTGCCCCAAGTGATAACAGCTTGGCTCGGAGTCTGTTGGCATGGCTATGGGGCCTCATTTTATGCTCCCTTCTGGAAGGAGCAGCCGTAGAGATCTGGAGGGTGGCCGATGAGGAGATTATCTGGTGCCAGCAGGGTGTGGCTTATGTGTGTGATTCCTGGATCACTGGAGATTGGTGGGATAGCAGGCAGAGGATCTCTGCTTCTGGGTCCTGTTGATTCCGGACTCCAAAGTCACAAAGTTCCACGTTATCTGGGTTCTGTGGGTCCTCATTTATGCTTGAGACTCGGTCAAAGCATCTAGAGAGTGGCCTGGAGCTGGCAGCTGTTGGATAGTGGAGGTCGGCTGCCGGGACTGGGTCCCTTGGAGCGGGAAGCGTTCTCACCAGCCCCCCTCTGGGGTGGCCCAAGTGAAAACAGCCTGGTGCGGAGTTCCTTAATATAAGTAAAGTTATTCACTATACAAAATATATGCACTTTTATAGCATATTCATTTTTAATTGTGAAAATCTAGAAGCAACCAATATGTCCTTTGGTATTTATATGAGTGGATAATTAGCTATTATATTTATTATTCTGTTTTAAATACATTTTATCTATCAAACCATGTGAAGATATGGAGAACATTTGCATGAATATTACCAAGTAAAAGAAGCAAAGAAGCAATCTTCAAATATCACATTTTGTATGATTCAATTATGGTAGTCTGAAGGGCAAAAATATAAACATTATTAAAGTATTCAGTAGTTTCTAGATCTTATTGTGGACATAGTGAACAAACAGAGGATTTTTAGTACAATGAAACTATTCACACATATGATACTTCATTGAAAGATATATGCCAGTTCTATTTCTTTAAACCCACAAAAGCAGTAACCCACCAAGAGGGAACCCTAGATTAACGATGGATTATGGATTCATGTAGGTTCATTATCTATAGCAAATATATCAATGTGGATGTTTAGGAAAAGGAGGCTATAAATGACAGGGAGGGGTTGTATAGAAATTTATGCAAGTTGCTTTCAATGAGGTATGAACCTAATACTGTTCTTTCAAATAGTCATTAGGTACCTGAGAAATACCACAGTAGGTAAGGAACTTGGCTTTCATGTGGCTGGATCCAATTCAGTTCTTTACAACACGTATGATTTTTCAGTACTGCTGGGAGTGATACAAGAGCACAGAGTCAGGAATAAGCCCTAAAAGTACTGCTGGATGGGGCCCCAACACCACTGAATAAAATTAAAATAAAATAGTCTTTAAGTGAGAAAACAAAACATCTTTTGATATTAATGTGATGTAAAGATATTTAATCTTTTGCTGAATATAAAACCATCATTAAAGATATGAATTTAAAGATAAAAAAAAGCAGTCTGAGGAAAAATTATAATTTACAGTTTCTTAAAATGGCATCAACAATGGCATACATGTTTGTCAGTCTACGCAATGATTAAATCCCCAAAGAAAGAAACCTCTTTACTGGGGTTGATTCTTGTTGGAATGTGTGGAAATACATTATAAAGACTTCATGGGGATTTTATGACAATAATAATGGGATAATCAAATGAAATTCAAGATTGTTCCAATAAACACACAGTAGATCTGGCCTCTGTACAGAAAATAAATGTTTCTGGCATCTACAATTAGATTTTTTTAACATAGAATTTTACTTTGACATATAACCATGACTGATCAGATAAATGTAGACTTTTTTTGCAGTTATAAAAAATATGTCATAATTTATACATTGGATTAGAAGAAGCTTAATATTTTTTTGTATTCTATGCTTATATTCTGCTGTAATTCTCATCCTGAGTAACATTCCAGAGAGCCTTAAAACTTTTAGCAACTGAAAGCTTTCCATTTCAATTTTACCTTTTTCCACTATGAAGTGAAAGACTGAAAATTATTTCATTGTAATTAGTGCTCTGGTTATACATAATTTTTATCATTTTCTGATGTTAAGCAAATGTGGGTTAGTATCAGTGTTCCAAATCTTGCCCAGTTATATCCCTGTAATAGTGAGTTTTACTAGGTGATGTAATGTATACTAATCCTATTTACTCATACTTCACCATGTCATAAAACACTGAAGTTAAGAATTTTCTAAGTATAAATGTTGACCACTCCTTAGAGACTTCCTGTGTGGGGTTTGAAATCTGTTTTCTCTTCAGAGGACAATTAATGCTCTTCTTGTTACTGGTATTCTCTCTAACCCTTTAGCTCTACTGTCTCTTCTTTGAAGATACACTAATTTGTTTAGACTGGTTTTTAGAAAGAAAGCCTGGGTTCATGTGTGAGCAAATTTTCAACCTCCTGGTTACTCTTGAAATCAAGGCAAGTTTTATCTTAAAAGTTTCCACAAACAAGGGGTATACTTCTAAAAATGCCTGTACTGGAAGAGAGGTGCTTCAGATAAAATAATTTTTCATTATAATTCAGGGACAAAGTTACAATATTATTTAAGTTTATAACATTGGTATACAAAGGAGGGAAAAAAAGAGAGAGAAAACATGAATTCTGTTGAAAACAAAAGCTACAGGAAAAAAAATAAAGAGAAAATAAATATTGAAATCTGTTGAATACATATACTCTCTTTAAGGGCTACCTTAAATAATGGGAATTAGTTATGAGTGTATTTTTATCTCACCAGGTAAGAAGGGGCAAATTTGAATGACTGTTACGATTGTGCACATAAGGAAGCATATAAACTTAAGTAGGAACACTTTTATGAGAACTAGTTAGTTTTCAGTCAGTTAAAGTCACTGAACAAGTGTCAGTTAAAGTTAATGAACAAATATAGTTACTAAACTTGGGTAGTATCTATGTATTTTATACCTGTGAGCAAATATTCCATCATTAAGTAAATATGTGTTGAACTTCCTTAACAAGGAGGATAAGCAAACAAGGATTTTAGAGTCTGTAACTACTATAAAACTATGTTAATTTGTCATTTTAATCAAATCACTGTTACATTTAGCTCATTCATTTGTAAAATCCCTTGTAGCATCTTCTGTTCATTAATAAAGGAATCCCTTAAAATAATCTTATTTTTAAAATAAGAAAATCCAGAGTGGAATTCTTTGAAATAGGGAAATCCAGAGTGGAAGTCTTCTACCACATCTACATGGATTAATTTTGTGGGAGGCACTGTTAGAAAGGCAGGAACTATGACTTGTGAGCACTTGAGTAATCCTGAGTAATTTCCTCACCTGCAAATCAAAGAGGTATAATGAATCTGAGTTACTGACATATCTCTCACTTTGTGATTTGTTAGCAGCATGGTAGCCCATTCTTATTCCTGAGATATATTCTCACAGAGGCATTAGGATTGTATTTTAAAATCCCTTAGTATTTCAAATTGTATTCACTTTTATACAAATATTCATTCCCGAGTCACTTCTGGTCAGTCCCATTTTTTCAAAGCTTGTGACATGGTAGAGAAAAAATAAATAAGCAACTAATTTCTAACTTCACAAAAATATATTTTACTCTATAATTTTGTGATTTAAACAAGATTTTTTTTGCAAGCTGACCAACCTTCACTTAATCTTAGTTTTTCGTAAGACTCTCCTGATCTAAAAACTATCTTTTTCATTGGCAATATTTTTTTTGGACTTTGAATTTATCTACATGACAATATTGGAAACAAGCTATCAAATTCAACAAAATGTTGAGTATAATAGAAGAGAGTTTATTTGCTCTTATCCATGAAGCTGGTGTACAACTCAAAACCGAAACCGATAAGCAGGTTAAAGGGTCCAACAATTAACTTTTCATTTAGTTTTAGTGTGGTCAGATTTGCAATTCTCCGGCCCCTTCCTTTCTCTTTATTGTTGCTGCACAATGTTTGGGTTCACACATTTGGTTGTGAAGTTTGCACAATTAATCGCAAGGTTCACATGTAAAAATTGCACCTATTAGCTTATGATGCAAACATACTCTTAGTTGCACAGAGCCAAAGTAGGGGAGTGCCTGAGATAAAAATTCAAGCCTCATCCCTGGGCCCCAGAAACTTATCAATAGTTATTTTGTATTTCAAACCTTTAATCTGATCCTTTCATAAGAAGCTTTCACATTAACATAGCTGACATTCTTATCTAAAATCCAGGAAGCCCTTGGGAGAGTAAAGGCTAAGTAAAACCATGTTAAGGAAACTACATCTTCCTCTTGAACATAACCAAACATCTAAAGAATTTTATTTAAATAACCTGCTCAAAATCTCATCTATTTGAAGTTTGATTTTGTTGGTTTTTAACCCAAGCTCAAAGTTATATATTTGATATATTTGATTGCTCAAAGTTGCTATCAAATTCTTTTGTCTGTTTTAATTTACTATTTTACCTTTAGTTTTCTAAGTACCCACAATACATTCAATTTTCAAGACTCTTCATTTTGAACAAATGGATGTACAAAGACTAGCATAGTAAATGTACTTGCATTTAATAGAAGTTGGTTCTTGATGATCTCTTTGCAAATATGTAGTTGGCAGTCCTCCAAGAAAGAGAGATAATTCTAAATTGTGTTGTGCTTTATATTTCAATGTGTCTTCTAATTAGATCTAATTAGCCAAAAGGCTCCAAATTTTAAGATGTCTCCAAGCTGAATGAATAAAACATTTTCAAGATAGATATCTATGATATGAATTCACTACAGCAAGACCTGGTAGTGGAGCTTATTTTAAAGCTTCCAACGAGTTATGTTTAAAGTGAGCTTTAAAATAGCTACAGCCATTCTATAACATATTACTTAGAAGCTTTTAGTATTTATTCTTTTAGAAAACGTTGTGAATGCTACCAAAAAAAAAAAAAAAAGAAAATGGGATGAAAATCAACATCATATGCTTGCAAGTGATTAACATAAATACCTGGCCCAGAAAAGTAAGACATATTTAAAGTTTCTGAAGTAGATGTCACTAGGTCCTATTTTTCAAGAAGACTGTGATTCATAAAGTTATTGCTTCCCCTACTCAGGGAATATAAAATATATATGTAAAATGCTCGACAGGTAATCTTCCCCCTACCCCCAACCCCCAATGCAAACTGGAAATTAAATGGAAATTAGATAGAAAAAAAATAGTTTTGGACACCTGCATAGCATTTCTACATCTGAAGACGATGTGAATTTCAGTTGCTTTCAAAACTATGTCATTCTTTTTGTTATGATATAAGTTATAAAGACACTGAACATGTTAAAATAACTTTTTTTTCCGGTTTTTTTTTTTTTTTTTTTTGGCCACACCTGAGAGTGCTCCTGGCTCTGCACTCAAGGATTACTTCTGGAGGTGTTTGGGAAACAAAATGGGATCCCAGGGATTGAACCTGAGTCAGCCACACGCAAGGCAACCATCCTACCCTACCCACAGTACTACTTCTCTGGTTCCAGAATGTTAAAATAACTTCAAATAATATAATTTGAATCAACAGTTTTTGAAAGCTGCTTGTAAGAAAGTCTCATGGATTTTTGAATAACTAAATCTACTTCCATATTTTTAGGAGGAGGAAATAATCTGAAATGCAGATTTGTATACAAAAATATGTTATAGTAATACATTATAATATCCTGTTGAGCATGTTGTTTTTCTATAGGTTTTAAGTGGCTTAGTGTAAACAGTATTCAGAGGCTGATTACTGCTTCGCTCTACCCCTATTTTAAAAACAGGAGCAATCTCAGCAGTGCTGGTGTTTGGGGATAGCAGGATCTGACTACCCGAGCAATGCTCCTACACGTGATGAGAGCCTGGTAATTCAGGGCTCATGCTAGCAGTGCTCATAGGAGACAGGGGCCACTGGAGTCACCTCAGTACTTCTCAGGGCCATTTGGTCAAGGGGATCAAATTGTTTCATTCCATGGGCTATTGTTTCTTTTGAGGTGCAGAATCTTCTTAGTTTAATGTAATTCCATTTGTTTATCTTTGTTTCCACTTTCCTACTAAGTGGTGTTTCATCTTTGAAGACGCCCTTAGCCCCAATATCATGGAGGTTCTACCTATGTTTTCCCCCTTATGGACTCAGGTCTGATATTGAGGTCTTTAATTCATTTTCATCTGACTTTTATGGATGTGGGGAGAAAGGGACTCTCATTCATTGTTGCTGGTAATGCCAACTGGACTGGCCTGTTTAGAAAAGAATATGGGCATTCCTCAAAATACTAGAAGTGAGCTTCCATATAACCCAGCAATACCACTCTGGTCTGTCTGCAGCCATCAGGAAAAATGAAGTCCTAAAATTTGCTTATACACGGATGGACATGGAGAAGCCAAGTTAAATGAGTCAGAATGAGAAGGACAGACATAGAATAATTGCACTCATTTGTGGGGTATACAAAACACAGTATGAGACTATTACTCACGGACAATAGAAGTGAAAGCCAGGAGAACTGGACCATGGTTGGGAGCTTGTCAGAAGTGGGGGGGAAGGGGAGAGGGCAGTTAGGATAGAAAATGGATCACTATGACAATGACAATTGGAAAAGATTATTCTGGACAAGAATTGAGTGCTAAAAGTAAGCAAAGGGATACGCACGATAACCTAATAGTACCTGTACCACAAACCATAGTGACCAAAAGGAAAGAGAGAGAAAGAGAAGAAAATTGTCTGCCATAAGAGGCAGACTAGGGTTGGGGAGGGCTGAAGGAGGGAAATTGGGGACATTGGTGGTGGGAACTGTACACGGGTGAGGAGATGGGTGTTGATACACTGTATGAGTGAAACTCAGTCATGGACAACTTTGTTTATCTCACAGGGATTTAATTAAGAAAGAAATTTTAGGTGGGGGTCGAATCAAACTTAAAGGCTTGATACATCCAAGCAGGTGTTCCACCACTTGAGCTTGCTATTTTTAGAAAACATACAAACATACAGAGCAAAACCTAATGTCTACCACTATTAATACCTCACGTCAATTTTGAATAGTAATCAGGGGGGCCGAGATATGAATCCAGTTCAACCTACATTTATGCATTTAAGGGTGAGATTTCAGAATATGGTTTATATAAGTGGAAAACCAGAGGCAGTTTACATGCCCAGTAATAAAAGAAAGTTTAAGTATCACGTAACTACAAATATAAGGTCGATGATAAGAAAGAAAAACACTTAAAAATAGTAATATAGTTAAGTGCCATGGAAAGATAATATAAATTTAGGGATATTGAAGCAAACTCAACATAATATATATGCATATATATGCATAATATAAGAATAATTTGATATATAGCTTTGACAGATTTTGCCAAGGGTTAATAAAAATTAGCTTGCAATTTGTTTTAATTATTCCCAATATATTACTAGTCCAAAAATATTATTTTGATATTCTGAAAATAAAGATAAACCATTTGGCCATTTTTTGTCATTGCTATTTATTGATTTAAGAATTCTTCACCTTTTATCCAAGCTGCTTAAAACTGAATATGTGAGCAGAGCACGCCTCCTAGTGGCCACCATGGTTAGTAAATTCTCTGTCTTTTTTCCCCATGAGGAACCTTAATGACTTTTATTTGCTCTTTAATGGTTATGGGAAGGAATTAGGTGTCAGTATGGCAGGTTGGGTAACAAGTTTTTAATTAGTATTTGAATTTTTAGGAACCAATACCCTTCAGGGGAGCAATTTTAAATGAAATCAATTCACTTAATTATGAATGTTTAGCCATAATCTAAACTCTAGTTCCTATCTTTGACTGTGATTTAATACAATTGCATTGTTTCTGAAACCCAGTCTGTCTTTGAAAATCAAAATTATAAATATAATTATGAAAGCCAAGAAATGAAACAGAAAGTTATTCTTTTAAAACAATATAACTGGTTAATAAATTCTTACATATTTTGAATAAAATTACAAAACCTTAATGTTTGCCCTTATATTCTACTATATTAGACATTATTGAAGTAAGGAGAGACATATAGATAGCACACTTGTAGTTAGAAAAATAGAACATTTTAAAAATACAAATGCTTTACAGATTTGAATTAAAATATACTATAGCACTGCACTGTTGCACTATCGTCCCGTTGTTCATCGATTTGCTTGAACAGGCGACAGTAATGTCTCCATGGTGAGACTTGTTGTTACTGTTGTTGGCATATCGAATATGCCACAGGTACAGGCTCTTCTCTGGGGCCAGGATACTCTCAGTAGCTTGACAGGGTCTCTGAGAAGGATGGAAGAATCAAACCCGGGTCGGCTGTGTACAAGGCAAATGCCCTACCCACTGTGCTATTGCTCCAGTCCAAAATATACAAAATATTATATTATATAATATAATAATCCATTAGGAGTCAATAATCTTTGGGAGTTTTGAAGTCTGATTTCAGGTGTTAGTCCTAACATCAAGTTGGTCGATAATTTAACCAATAATACCTGTCTTGAGTTTAACAATTTTTGTTTTTATTAGTGACTGTTTATTTCAGGGAGTTAGATTTAACTGATGCCAAGAACACAATACAAAAGGGAAAATTGATAACTGTTAGTAAAATATTTTTATTTTACTCCATTTCTATTTCATTTACTCCATTTCCACTTACATTCTAACAAAGCTATTTGTGTTTTTCAAATTAATAGTAATATCTAGATGAAGAACACTAAATGTCTTTTCTAAAATGAGTTTTTGAACCTTTAGGGTAAATGCCAAGAAGTGGAATTTCTGGGTAAATTGGAAGTGACTTGCACTTCAAAAAACTAGAACTGAAGGTTCATCTCACAGTTTTCTGAACATTTATTTTGTTTTCCCAAAATGGCTGGACCATCAACATCAGTGAAATAAGAGTCCCTTTTTCTCCACAGTCATGCCAGCACTGGTTCTTACTGTTTGATGTGATGTGTGGCAGTTTCACTGATGTGAGATGATATCTTATCATTGTTTTGATTTGCATTTTTCTGATGAATACTGATGCAGAAATTTTTTTTGTATGTCTTTTTGACATTTGTCTGTAAGGAAGTTTTGTTCATCTCTTTCTTAATTTTTAACAGTTATTTTTTTTGTAAAGTTCTACCAAAGCTAATATATCATAGACAACAATTTCTAATCAGATGAGTGATGGGCAAATGTTCTCTTCCAGTTTGTGGACTTTTTGTTCTGCACAACATTTCTTTTGTGGTGCAGAATCTTCTTAATTTTTTATAGTGTCACATGTTTTTGTTTTTGTTTTCTGTTTGCTTGGTTGACACAGAATCTTCTGCCTCTTTGCCAGACTTTCTCCACCCAGACTCCTCGGAGGGGGGTGGGTTGAGTTTCGCTCTCCACACATTCGTTCAGACAAGCCTCACACATGAAGGAACTGGCAGAGGAACTCAGCTGTGCGGGACCCAGGGCTGAGATCTCCAAGCCTGCTCAGATTGGAACTAGGCCTTCTTCACCCAGACCCCCCATTTTCCAGTAGTTTGGCAGCCACACCCACAAACTGCCCCCAGTGCCATGTAATTCCACCAACGGCCAAAATCCAGAGACTCTTAAGACCAAGCTCCCGGAAGCTCGGACATCTAATAGCCTTGTTCTCCTTCTTAGAGAATCTGATAAGCTACCAAGAGTTTATTGCCTGCATGGGAAAGCTTTGCAAGCTCTTCATGGTGCAATCATATCCAAAATACAGTAAAAGATGTATACATACCTCTTGAAGAGCCTGGCAAGCTTCCAAGAGTATCCGGCCTGCACAGGAGAGCCTGGCAAGTTTCCAGGCTGGTGTATTCAATATGCCAAAAACAGTAACAATAGGTCTCATTTCCCTGACCCTGAAAGAGCCTCCAATCGTTGGGAGAGACAAGGAAGGAGAAGCTGTAAAATCCCAGGACTGAATGTAATAGAGACATTACTGGTGCCCGCTCAAGTAAATCGATGAACAACGGGATGACAGTGACAGTGTGATACAGTTTTCTTGGTCAATGGCATAGAATTATTGAAGATATCTCTAGATTTATTGTCATGAATGGGCTGGAACGATAGCACATCGGGTAGGGCGTTTGCCTTGCACACAGCTGACCTGAGTTTGATTCCTCCGCCCCTCTTGGAGAGCCCGGCAGCTACTGAGAGTATCTCACCTGCATGGCGGAGCCTGGCAAGCTACCCATAGTGTATTCAATATGCCAAACACAGTAACAACTAGTCTCACAATGGAGACATTACTGGTGCCTGCTAGAGTGAATCGATGAGCTGACAGTGACAGTGACAGTGATTGTCATGAACTGCTCCATATTTTCCTCGATCTAATTTATGGATTCAGGTCTCATATCATGGTCTCTAATCCATTTTGACTTAACTTATGTGCATAGTGTTAGAAAGGTATAAGAATTTATTTATTTATTCTGGATTGTGATGACTAGTTTTCTTAACACCCCTTATTGAATATTCTTTTCTTGCTCTTTTTACTAAATATTTTCTGCCCATGTACCAAATGATCTGTCTCTGGACTCAGTTCCATTCCAGTGGTCTGAAAGACTGTCCTTATTCCAGTACCGCATTGTTTTGATCATTGCATCTTTCCAGCATAGTTTTAAATTGGGGGAAAATAAGCCTTCCATCTACATTGGCCTTTGGCCTTTGGCCGCTTGGGCTGTTACTGCTGAATATCAATATCAGTAACATTTGATCTTTGTCCTATTCTTATTGAATTTTGAATCTTGCTGTTTAAGAAGAAAGATACCACAAGTAAAAGAGAGGAGTGACATTATTAAAAAGTTTATATCTTATTTTGAGAAATAATGCCTGGAATATGAAAACAGAAGAAAGTATTCCATGCAAAGGGAATTAATTATGCAATATATCAAACTATGGATTATGATGTCTGTAAGTAAATAAGATCAGCTAAATCTTCATGTTGGTGCAAGAAAGCATACTGGGGGTGGGATGTGATCAGGGGTGAAGAAACAAAGTGTCCAAAGACTTACATTTTTATGTGTAAAAACTGGGGCTGGAGAAATAGCATAGAAGGTATGGTGTTTGCCTTGCAACAGTTAGCCCAGGTTCAATTACCAGCACCCATCACCCATATAGTTCATCAAACCCTACCAGGAGTGACCTCAGCACTACCAGGTGTGACCCAAAAAGCATAACGTTAAATAAATAAGTAGAAGTGATTCATCAAAAATTTCAGATACAGCAGTGGATTAAAATTATATTGTATTCTTAGTACTATTTTTGAAGGAATTGGTCCAATTACTTGGTCAATAAGATGGAAAAAGACAGAATTATAGAATTAGAATGGGATTATGAGGAACAACGATCAAGAAAACGTTCAGGAAATTAAATGTGCACGTCGATGTAAAGGAAGAAACTAAATTCAGAAGTGACAGAGTGATATACTTAAGTGGAAAATAACTTTAGGGAGTAAACTTCATTCAGAATTTTCTTGGGATAAAAGAAAATACTAAGTGCTGGGTAGATAGTTTGCCAGGTAAGGCACTTAGCTTGAGTGTGTCTGACTCAAGTTTGATTCCAGCACCATGCCTGCCAGGAGTGATCCCTGAGTGCAGAGCCAGGAGTAAGCTCTGAGCAGAGCACATGTAGTCGTAGTCTTAAAACAAAAATAAATAAAATGATAAGAAAAATATGTTTTGAGAAGAAGCATTATAGATGCTGCTAAAAACCAGAGGAAAGAATAAGAAACATGTGAAATAACAAAGATATTAATGATTTTTTTTCAGAGTATAGGACTGACATATTCTCTGAGACTAACCTATATTGCCAGTAATAGGCATTTTTTTCTCCTCCTTCTATCCTTCTTCCTTCCCACCTTACTTTCCTTTTCCTCCCTTCCTTTCTCCCTCCCTCCCTTCCTCCCTTCCTTTCTCCCTTCCTCCCTTCCTCACTTCCTTTTTTCCATACTTCCCTGCAGTGTAAGATAAGAGCATGACACTCTGGAAAAGAGGAAACAAGGATCTTTTTTGTGGGGTGGGGGGTCACACCCAACATTGCACAGGGGTTACTCCTGGCTCATGCACTCAGGAATTACTCCTGGTGGTGCTTGGGGGACGATATGAAATGCTGGAAATAGAACCCGGATTGGCCGCATCCAAGGCAAACGCCCTACCCGCCGTGCTATGGCTCCAAGGGTTCTCTTTTCTTCACATACACACCAGAAATTTATTATTTCTTGTCATCTTTCTTATGGCCATTCTACCCAGTGTGGGACAGTATTGCGTTATGGTTTTAATTTGAATTTCCTTAATGACTACTGATGCTGTGCATCTTTTCATGAACCTGTTGGCCTTGGTTGTATCTTTTTTGGAATAATAACTATTCAGGTCTTTTTACCCATTTAAAACTTTCATTAGTTATTTTCTATTCAGCTATACATTTAAATATATTCAGTTATATTTTTAAATTTAAATTTTGAATTTTGTAATACATTTAGGCTGCACTACCTCATATATATAGTACTTTTTTTCTATTACAAAGGTTGTTTCTTCATTTTGTTAAAAGACCATTTTGAAGGGCAGAATAATTTTGCTTATGGTTCCAAATGTTCGCTTTTTATTTTGTTCTATTTCTTTCAGGTGCCATGTCAAAAATATTATTACTGACATCCATATCAAAGAGCTTTATTCCTATGCTCTCTTCCCAGAGTTAATAGTTTGAGCTTTTATATTTAATTAAACTTATTTTGAGTTCATTTTTGTGATTGATGTAAATTATTGGTCTATTTTCATTTTTTGTATGTGAATATTTTATTATCTGAGCACTAGTAGGAGAAAAATCTGCAATTTCTCCATTGAGTATACTTGGCTCCCTTGTCAAATATAATGTTTTCTTTGGTTTATTTCTGGAATTTGTTCCATTTATTATAATATGGCCTATACCATATTATCCTTATGAATATCATTCTATAATATATAAATTTATAATTTATAACTTTGAATTCTGTCATTCACTTTGTCTCTGTCATCCTGTTGCTCATCGATTTGTTTGAGTGGGCACCCGTAACATCTCCATTTTGAGACTTGTTGTTACTGTTTTTGGCATATTGAATACGCTACGGATAGCTTGCCAGGCTCTGCTGTGTGGGCGAGATACTTTCGGTAGCTTGCTAGGCTCTCCGAGAGGGGAGAGGGGCAGAGGAATTGAACCCGGGTCAGCTGCATACAAGGCAAATGCACTAGCGCTGTGCTATTACTCCAGACTCAAGAAAATACTAGGCAAAGCATATAAAGTATCTAATATCACAGCCGAATAAAATACATTCCTTTTATTCATAGATTTTTATCTGCTCTACATATGAGATATAGAGAATCATAAAGCCAAATATTCCAAATGAAATGTGAGTTTTAAAAAGGAACTATACATAATTTCAACATCTTTTAAATTCCATCAATAAATAAGTTCTTTGGGCAATATTTACCTTAAAAAATGTATTAGGTCATTACATACCTTTGAACTATATTGAGAGCATCTTTATTTAATCCATCATACTATTTCAGAGCCTGGATATTGAAAATATGTGCATAATAAATTAAATATGACTAAGATGTTAAGCATTTATTCTTTAAAAAGTGATCTAACACATGCATTGTAAGAGGAGTCTGCTGGTCTTAATTCTTCCTGAGTCCTCTTCTGTTGAAATCCTTTCTGTCAAAATGAAGATATACAACTGTATATAGCTAGAAAAATTGTGTTATGGAAGCAGTTTTTGATTAGCATCATAACTTCGAAAAAACTTTCTTACATAATCCAACCTGAGACAATAGTCTACTCTTGAACCAAAGATTATTAATACTGACAAAATTTCTTATTAAGCCCATCAGCCCCATATGATCATCAATGTGCTCAAACTCCATATCCTTTTTTAACCTTTAGCTCTCATTACAGCGCTGTTGACTTTTTTTTAATCTTTAAAAAAAAATTTTTTTAAAGATAATATTTTAAAGATAATATTTTTATCTTTAAATTTTTAAAAAAGAAAATCACTTTCCATGATTGCAGCTGTTCTCTAGAGTCAGTCCATCAATAAGATATCATATAATGAAGAAGAAGGCAATTCAGTTTTAAGTCTGATTGAAATCTTCCTTGTATTTCAATCTGTAACATTACATTTGGATTTAATTACTTAATAGTTTAACGAGCTTGAAGGATTCCTCAACTAAGTCGGATGCTCTGTAAAGGATGTTCAGAAAAGGTTGCTAACTTCTCCTTTTGCCTTTCTACTCTCTCCTTTTTTGGTTCTCCACTCTGTATGAATTCTAGCCAGGGACAAACTCCTTAGATTTAAAACTCTCTTTTCTTTAATTCAGGCTTTGTTTAGTTTCTTCCTCTGGCACTGGGAGCTGAAATTCCAGAGAGCTTCGAGGATGTAGGGCTGCCCTTGTGCGCCTCACTCCCCTCAGGCATCAGTGTCCCTACTGCCTGTTTGTTCATTGTGTCAGGCCACAGTCGTATGATATATTTTGTCTCATTCTTCTGTATTTTAAAGCTGGAAAGTAAAAACCAGCCTTGGCTACTCCATTGTGAACAGCAATAAATTGAAAACAGACATGGTTTTACTCTAGTAACTAGCTTAATGTCACCAGTGATTCTAAGACAGCACAGATTGTACATATTACAAACTCTGACTATGTGTAAATATTAAATAAAGGAAAGAAAACAAAAGTAATATTCCAAGGCTATTTCCCTTATGTTTTATTGCAAGTGTTAAACCTTAAATAATATACAATAAATAAAGGCTGTAAGGATAAACAAAAAATCAGTCTAACTAGCAGAAATTGAAAAGTAGAGAGGAAGGAGATGACAGAAAGTAAAACATATAGATTTCTTCATTGCTCATTGTAGGGATTCAACCAATATTGTGTAAATAGTTGAAACTTGAGTCCACTATATCATCTAGTGATTAATTTAACAGTTCTTATGTATGGGGTTGCACACCAACTGAAAGTGCTCAGGGCTTAAGCCTGGTGAATATAGTTGCTCAGGGATTACTCTTAATACAGTGCTGGGGGACCATGTGCATTATCAGGGATTGAACTGGAATTGGTCCCTTATCAGCAAGAGCCTAAACCCCTGTATTATCTCTCTAATTTATTCACTGTATCAATGTATCACTGTCATCCTATTGTTCATCGATTTGCTCGAGCGGATGCCAGTAACATCTTCATTTGTCCTGGTCTTGTGACAGGGTCAGAAACATACTCAGATATTCGGGGTGATATGCTAATTTATTTAAGTCTTTAGTGGATACTCTAGTAAAACTCAGTTTTAAAATCGTACCCTGGGAATTCAAAGAAAAGACAAAGTCAACTGAAGTTTTATATTTATTATGCATTATTAAGTATGAATTTATATTATTGTCATAATGTAATATTATTTCCTAGAAATCAAATATTAACACAATTCATACTCCTTCTGAATAAACTTAAGTTTAGCTCCCAATTTCAGTTACTTGACCCTCTAACACAGATGAATTCTCAGGAGAGTTTTTAAACAACCAACCTAATATCAGTGTTAAAGAAGTCCTCAGTAGCTACAGAAGATAAGACTTATTGGAGTTCAATCTTAATCTCTATTTGAAAGAAGTTCTCATTTTCCTTGCATTACTTCATGTGTGAGTGTGTGTGTGTGTGTGTGTAACATAACATCCCTCTTTTCACAATCTTTCATAATATTTGCTAACTTATCTCCAGTGAGGCTGGTATTAAGAATTTCCACATGCATAAACTTTACAGTTTTCAGATAATTTAAACAATGGCTACAGGAAATAGTGTGAAAAAATAGGTCACTCATCTATGAAAATAATTTAATGAGCTAATAATTTAAAAAGCCATTCTTTTTTTTTTTTTTGCTTTTTTTGGGTCACACCTGGAAATGCACAGGGGTTATTCCTGGCTCTACACCCAGGAATCACTCCTGGCAGTGCTCAGGGGACCATACGGGATGCTGGGGATCGAACCTGGGTTGGCCACGTGCAAGGCAAACACCCTACCGGATGTGTTAGCCCTCCAGGCCCTAACTAGCTATTCTTATCATTTGTTCTTACTTTTAATCACTAGTCAACATCATCCTTAAAACATGGTGGTCACCAAGAGGTCAAATAAATAGGGTTCTTCAAACTCTTCAAATCTTCAGCACTATCAAGTGCTGTGACTAACTGAATGAATTCTTTCTCATAGTTAAAACAGTCATGTTACATTGTAGTATTGTAGAATAGAAAACATCTAATTAATTTCTGCTCTCTTCTTAGGAGGCCTTAGAAATAGGAAAGATTTATGGAACCACCTTGTAACTTAAATGAATCTTCTCATATTCAGACTTTGGTTTTGAATTAATTTTTTTTTCCGTGTGCAGAAGTCAGTTGGATGATTTTTTTTAAAAAAGGATTTATGTATTGATTTTAAGAAATGTTTAATAATTCTCCAGCAGCTTTGTTTAATTCAGCACAACATACATATGAAAAATAGATCTTGCATTTAGATGACAGTAATTTGTAAATAAGAATGTCATATTCAGGGTACAGAGAGATAGCCTGTGTCGCATGACTGACATGCATGGATCCTGGATTTAGTCCCAGCGCCCAGCAGCGCTGGGGGTCACCTTAGAGCCACAGTAGGGGTCTGTGTCCCAGGAGAGAAGGGATGAAATTTCATACTTATATTTTGAATAATTGCCACATATATCCATCACTTTTATTCAAAATAAATATTTCATTTATCTTTTTTTTTTCTTTTTAGTTTTTTGGTTATTTTTTTGTGGGCACATCTGGCAGTGCTTAGGCTTTAAGCTTCTGGCTCTGAGTTTAGGAGTTATTCTTAGTGCAACTCATTCTGGGGGACCATATTTGGTGCCAGAGATTAAAATAAGGTTGGTTGTATGCAAGGCAAAGTACCTTACCCTGTAGTATATCTTCAGTCCTGTTCTTTAGATCTTTTTATATAATTGCTGAGAATATAACTTGGAATATAACTTGGAAGCATTTTTTAAATGAATCTTTATTTTTATTTATTCATTTATTTTGGGTTTGGGGCCACACCATGCCGTGCTCAGGTCTTATCCCTGCCTCTGTTCTCTGGAATCACTCCTGTTGGGTTCAAGGGACCATATGGGATGCCAGAGATCAAACCCAAGTCAGCTATATGCAAGGCAAATGCCTTACCTTACCTGATGCACTACTTTTTTCTAAACCAAAATGTAAGTTTCCCAAAAGAAAAAAGGGTGTGATGGGCCTGCACAGGCAGGATACTTGAACATTCAGTGGCTGAGAGCCGCTTCCCCAGCCGGTCCACGGTGGCAGTTGATGACCGGAGGACTGGGGGAATGGAGAAACAGGAATCTGACTGGGGGCTGGTGGGTAGTTGGTTTATTTCTCTTTCTTCCCTGGCATAGTCTGATCTCTCTCCTCATGGTGCAGCCATAGTCATCATTTTGATTGTAGTCCCAGTTATCAGAGTTCCATCATCCTAGTCTCCTCATAGACCTCAAAGTCCTCTCCTTCCTTATATCCTCTTCCTCATCTCAACATAGTCTCTTAGTCCTCTACTTCCAGTCACTGTTGTCATCTGGTTCTCCTTCAGGTCTCAAAGTCTCCAAAGTCTCAGTTCTCCTCCTTGTCTTTGACGTCTTGTCTTTGACCTTCTCGTCATCCTCAATGTCTAGTCCTTAGCATCTAGTCTTCAGCATCTAGTCGCCAATGTCTTCAACATCTCGGACACCTCTTACCCCTTACAGCATAGTTATATAGAAATCATGAAGGGTGGGGATACAAAGGTGGAATTGAACATCATCATAACAAAGAGATGTAGGCGGAGGTGTTCCCGGCGCACCTTCCGCCCAGAGATGAACCGAGAGCCGCGGCACGAGAAGCAGAGCCTCCGCGCCTACTAACTGTGATCCTGAGGTCTCCTAACCCATTTTGGCACCAGAGCTGATGCTTGAGCCATGCATTTTGACTGTGAACTGAACTACAACCTCGTGCAGCCCGGGGAGGGATTTTTTTCCCTCTCCACCCCATTTTTCTGAGC
Source organism: Sorex araneus (assembly GCF_027595985.1). NCBI lineage: Eukaryota > Metazoa > Chordata > Mammalia > Eulipotyphla > Soricidae > Sorex > Sorex araneus. Next base: position 398,403,033 of record NC_073302.1, on the reverse strand, counting down.
GAAAATGTCGGCAGCGGCAGCAGCCACGCGGTGAGAGCCACCCTCTAAGACCCCTCCACCAGGAGGTAGGACTTTCTTTAGTGACGTAGCCTGTAGGTGGTCCTGGGAGGGGAGGTGTTCCCGGCGCGCCTTCCGCCCAGAGATGAACCAAGAGCCGCGGCACGAGAAGCAGAGCCTCCGCGCCTACTGACTGTGATTCTGAGGTCTCCTAACCCATTTTGGCACCAGAGCGGATTCTTGCAGCCATCCATTTTGACTGTGAACTGAGCTAAAATATTAGAAACCCAAAACCGCGCGGCCGCTATTGCGGCCGCGTGGACTCAAGGTCTTCACTTTTACCAAGGAAGAGAAATTATTAGATGATGCCTATTCAGCAGGCCTGATTGTTGGGGAAAATTTCCAATCAACAATAGTGAGTTCTGTATGGAAATATGAAATGTACTCAATATATAGAGAGAATAATGGGAATATCATTAGCTACTTAGATGGGGGGTGGGGTGGGAGGGGGGTGTATTTGGGTTCTTGGTGTTGGAACGGGTGCACTGGTGAAGGGATGGTGGTTTAATCAGTATTTGACTGTGACTTAAACCTGAAAGCTTTGTATTTTTTTTCTTGTTTTCACGGTGGTTCAATAAAATATTTCTTTAAAAAAAATAAAAAAAAAAAGAAAAAAAAAGAGATGTAAATCCTCTCCTTTAGGATATTAACTCAAGGACAAAATCTCATCTGAGGATTCAGCACCCCAGATTACTAGGAGATCCACTTGAAGTAGGGATTCCATCCAGTGTGTATTGCTCTCTTCTTTCCTCGACTAGTAATCCATTTAAACAGTCATAGTAAATTTACTTCTTATAATATTTCTGGCAACGTCATTTTGTTTGAACACAGTAAAAGACATATTAAGCTTAAAGGTTAGCTCTTCCTGTGGACATCTCTCTATATATTCCAGACCACAGCCCTTGAGTCCAAGACCCTCCTAAACCCATCAGGGTTCTTATTCAGTTGTTTCTTTTTGGGTCATGATAGAGGTTTTCCATAATCATCCTCTTAAGTATTATGGCACTTGGCTGGCCCATTTTGATGCCAGAGTAGCTCACAGCTTGCACTGGGTCCATCCAGTTCCTTGTTAGGATGCTACTATTAGAGTGCTAGGAACTAAGGGCAAGTATTGGGGAACAGTTTTTTCCCACCTTGCCCAGACACATTGCGCACTGGATCTGGGCAGACATGGGGCAAAGGATGATGGATGCGGGGGAAAAAACCTCTCTGGGAGACAACTGATGACCGCTCACTTTATTGCCAAGTACACACATATTTTATAGAGGCTTACGAGGATGGTCCAATCACATAAAGTTTACCGTTATTGACCTATCACCTTTCCAACTCTGCTTTACCATGCTCCACAGGCAACTGAGACTTAAGTCTAGTAAATATGGATGCCCAGGAATAAATTATTTTGGAGTCAATTGACTTCCATGTTAAAAAGCATAGCATGAACTGTCTCCCTGTGTTTATACAAAAATGACATTGCTAATAAACCATTCAAATGACATAGAGGAAAGAGAAAAGCAATATAGGATTATTAGTTGTGCCTCAGTTGCTCTATTGTAGAAGTGGCTCAATAGACCTTAAGCTCCCTGCTGGAGGAGCAAGGACAACACAATTTTATCCAACACCAAAGAATCATTATAGCCGTTTTAGACACACAGACATCTTTTTAAAAATAGCACAGAACTTACTATTTAAATAGCACAGAACATTTCCTTAAAAGAATTTGTCAGCTGTTACTATTCTATTTTTTTCAGTGTCTATTAAAATAGAATTTTTATGCATTTGTTAAGAAATGCATTGCAGCATATTGAAAATGTCTTTTTTAGTATTTGAAAGGTGCATAGTGTCAGAATTGATATAAATTATTGGTGTTGCGATGCCAGCAGCTTAGCTTGCAGTGATTATTGGGGTGGGGGGGTCACATGCATTCATATAGAGCTTGAGTACACTTAAATGAAATTCACTAACTGGAGGTCTCACACTTGTTTGCAGAAGCAGTGGTCAGTTAGAATGGTCCTGGGAATTAGTTGACAATGTGGGTTGATACCTCAATTGAATGGGATTCCTCACACCTGCATGGTAGAGTAAGCACTCTGAGCCCATTTCCTGCACCCCAGAATTTATATAAATGTGCTTTTAGATATTTAATTCCATTTAATTATTTTAATTCCTTACCCCTTCTGTCCATCCTCATCGATAATGTTGTGATGATGGGATCACACATGGGCACACACACACCTGCAGTGTGGTTCATACTTTGTCTCAACTGTGGTGTTACTCTGGGATCACACATCAGCTTGTCCTGGTTTTATTTGGTTTTGTTTCCCTTCCAAACCTGTGACCAGATTAAAACCTAAAGCTTGCAATATTTAAATATTTTGTTGATTTAACACAGTTTACGTGCATGAGGCTCGTCTGAACATGTGGAGAGGGGCCTTGAGCATGGCTGTGGCTAAGGCTCCGGAGGTCTTCGGTTGAGGGAGCTCTGCTCAGGGCGGGGAGGGAAGCTGGAGCCCATCCCCTCCGAGGGGCCCCGGGGAAGACAGCCAGGCACTCGGGCCAGAGACTCTCTGCGTTGCTCTCTTCCAGGAGCTTGCTTTTAAGTCTCTGGATGTTGGCTGTTGGTGGGATTACAGGGCACCAGGGGTAGTCCCTGGGTGTGACCGCCTAGCTACTGGAAAATGGGAAATCTGGGCGAAAGAGGCCCAGCCCTGATCTGAGCAGGCTTGGAGGTCTCAGCACAGTGTTCCACACACCTGGATTCCTCTGCTCGTACCTTCATGCGTGAGGCTCATCCGAACATGTGGAGAGGGGCCTTGAGCATGGCTGTGGCTAAGGTTCCGGAGGTCTTCAGCCTCGGGAGCTGTGCTCGGGCGGGGGAGGAAAGCTGGAGCCCATCCCCTCCGAGGAGGCCCCAGAAAAGAGAGCAAGGTATGTGTGCCAGAGACTTTCTGCATGAGGTTACCGGCAGAGGAACCCAGGTGTGTGGGACCCGGGGCTGAGACCTCTAAGCCTGCTCAGATCGGGACTGGGCCTCTTCTGCCCAGATTTCCCATTTTCCAGTAGCTAGGCGGTCACACCCAGGGACTGCCTCTGGCGCCCTGTAATCCCACCAATGGCCAACATCCAGAGATTTAAAAGCAAGCTCCTGGAACTGCTCGGCTTCAAGGCTATGTGACATCTTATAGCCTACTTCTCCCTCTGGGAGAACCAGAAGGCTATTGAGAGTTTCCTGCCCACATGGGAGAGCCTTGCAAACTCCCCATAGTGTTTCATATGCCAAACTTGCCATAGTTCATATGCCAAATCCAGTAACAATGCTGGGTCTCATTCCCCTGACATTGAAAGAGCCTCCAATGCGGCATCATTGGGAGAGGCTTCTAAAATCTCAGGGATAGGATGAATGGAGACGTTACTGAGACTGCTCAAGAAATTCGACAATCAAAGGGATGATGATGATGATGATGATGATGATGATGATGATGATGATGATGATGTACATAGTTCACATGACTGTATGTTTTAGTGGTTGAATTCCATGACTCAATGTAAATCTTACAATACCACAACAACCACCAGTATTGTAAATCCTCCAGCACAGTACATTGCACCTTCTTCCCCTAGTATCCCCTTATTTTAAAAAATCCATTGGCCCCCAAATAACATCTGGATGTGACCTCTATTTAGAAAACATTTTTGATGATACAAATTCATCTGATATTTTTATTCCTTTTAAACCATATATTTGTTCATTGCCATATTTCAAATAAAATTTGATGATTGTGAAAAATTCATATGGTTTTTTATTTTTCAAATAAAATTTGATGATTATGAAAAATTTATATGTAACTTAAATGTTATAGAAAGTTTTTACTTAGAGGCATCATATGAGAGTCTTTACTCATAATCCTACTCAAAAAGACATTTTTCTTAAAATAAATATTGTAAACTTAATATGCTTTAAATTAACATTTAAATAATTTCAAATGTTTCTAGACATTGTGGTTGCTCATTTTTAAACTCCCCATTTATATTTTTCATCCACTTATCTAATGTGATACTAGGATTTAGAATACTAATTTGAACTGGTTGTAAATAAAGTATTAATATCTTTATCTCTATTTTGCATTTGTGTTCCAATAAATTCAGCAGTTTGGATACATGAAACATTGAGATGTCTATCTGCTCACAAGGTTAAAAAGTATCCATCGGTCAAGTCTATCTTGTTTCATTATTTTCTCTGCTGGCTCTGAGAGGCAGTCTATCAAGGCCTCAAGTTTCCTCTAATTCTTTCAGATATAGTAAGAACATTAACTTTGACCATTCTGTATTCTTGTCTTTCTCTAGGTTCTACTGCAGCCAACAATTTCAAGTGATAAACGATGCACCCCAAACAAAATTTAGTATTATGTTATGCTGTACTTTTAAAGATCAGTGGATTTCTCTTCCTCTGTGTTCCTCACCTACAATGAACAGTACCCTCTGCACCACCACCACCACAATAAGAGTTGGGATGAAGAAGAAGTCATGAGTGACCTATGCAAATAAGATCATGGCACTACTTGCTTGCTTGTAGAAGTGTTTTTGTCTTTCATCTAGTTTTTGTCAACAGAATGATAAGACTCTTTGACAAGGTTGTAGTGCTGACAGTCTAACTTTCTTGCAGCTGTAGAAGCACCATAGGTAGACTAGATTCAGGAGTTTGAGAAAATTTCAGAATGAAATAATATGTTTATGACAAAGACATGTGTGAGATGGGAGAATCAGGCCCCCTACTGTCCTTCATACAACATGGGTCAGAGAAGCAAATATGTAGAACTGACCCAAATTGCTTAGATGTCTCATTCTCCAGAAGCTGAGGAACAAGCAGAGGAGGCAGAGAGAGACAAGGCAAGTGAGAAAACAGGAGTATAAATGGGTCGGGGACAGAAGGACAAAGAAAAGGGGTGCTCTCAGAATAAGGAGGCTGAAAGAAACTCTGTAGCTGAAATAAATGATATCAACAAAAAGGATAAAAATTCTAACTGTACTGAAACCGTTAAAGATTAAGTATGACAAATCAAATATAATCCCATTGAAATTGAAAGTAAATGTGGTCCAGTTTACTTGAGGAAGTTACTTGCTCTTTCCACACAGATATACTTCCCTCTTTCCCATTTATCATGACCAAAACTGCTTTCAGAAAAAAGATACTGAGGGCTGGAGTGATAGCTCAGCGGGTAGGGCATTTGCCTCACATGCAGCTGACCCAGGTTGGATTCCCAGCATCCCATATGGTCCCCTGAGGACTGCCAGGAGTAATTGCTGAGTGCAAAACCAGGATTAACTCCTGTGTATTACCAGGTGCGACCCAAAAAGCAAAAATAATAATAATAATAATAATAAAGATACTGAGAATGCTGCTGGCATGGGGAGGGAAAAGACTCAAAGACTTTAGAAGATTTGCTAAAAACTTGGACCCAAGTTACATTTTACCTAGTTACAGATGGGACTGATATGCACTGTGGGGGGAGGGGGAGTATGGAGATGAAGCATCAAGAAATGCAAAAAGATGCTGTAGGAGGAGCAGGTGTGAAGAGGGACCTGAGGTGTGTTTTCTCTTTAGACTCGAAGAGAATGTGAGAGAAGGAAATGTTGAATCAAAAGTATGAACAATTCGGTTGTTCATATCCCTGGAGGTCAAAACCAAATCTTTCTGACCATCCCTGCCCACATTCAGTTCCTTTAGGACCAGGATTCTGTACTTGGCCTCTTTCCATCTGAAATGACTCATCTCCTAGTGGCAATAACCTCTAACAAATATATTAAAGCCTTTGGTTTTCATTCTTTTTTTTTTTTGCTTTTTGGGTCACACAGGGGTTACTTCTGGCTCTGCACTCAGGAATTACTCCTGGCGGTGCTCAGGGGACCATATGGGATGCTGGGAATCAAACCCGGGTCGGCTGCATGCAAGGAAAATGCCCTACCCCCTGTGCTATTGCTCCAGTCCCTGGTTTTCATTCTTGAGGAGGTAAAAACACTTGTATTTAACCCAGAGGGTTTATGCAAATTATTATGGAGAAGGGAAATTTAAATGAAGAGAGTTTAAACAATTGTTGGGTACCATGTCTTTAGACTTATTCAAGGAACTGTTCCAGTTTCTACTATTGCTTATGTAGTCAAAAATTATGTATCATATGCTTGTACTGTAATTGCTAACAAAGTCAAAAATGAATTCTTCCACTGGCATTCTGCTCCACTAAAGTGAGGAGAGAGAGCTGTCTGCCCCTGTGTGTACTCCAGTAAGAATAATAGAGAGTCCAAGAACAAAAAAGTGGAAAACACAGCCTTAGCAATAATTTAGAGGACAATAAATGCTGGAACACTAGGAGAGGCAATTTTCCAATTCAAAGATGTTGTAAGTTGCCTGCTGAAACAAATAAATTCTTTCTAAATGGGCTCAGAATGTCTGCATGTGGGTGGATTTGCAAGGGCACCTAGTGCTAGCCTTAATTATTGCCAATGACAGAAAAGATCAGTAGGTTCCTTGCTGGTGTCCATGTGGTGACACATCTTTTAATCCTTATACTTTGTCTCTTACGTTTCACACCATAAACCTTATTATTTTATGGATTTAAATTTTGACATATTCTCAAGTCTTAGCAGATAAAGTACTTTTATCTTTTTTATGACTTATATGTATTGCTGCTAGAAAATTAATTCAAACATCTTAGTTTAACATTTTATTTTCTTCTACTATGATATAACCCTTCTGCTAAATTAAATTTGGGAACTGTAGTAAATCTCAATTATGAAGAACTGCTGAGCACAATTCACGATTTTTTTTTTATAATGGTATGAGTTTTCTGTTTATAGTACACTGGCCAGTTCAAAACAACAACACAAAGAATGTTTTCCTGGAAGGCTATAATTGTTTTGAAGAAGAAGAGTCTTTATAATACACCATCTGTTTAAAGTGGAGTTACAATAAGGATCGAGGCCCATAGGAACAGGATAGCACTGAGAATTAAATCTGCAGAAGCACAACTTTAGATGCGAAGCCTTGAGCCAACAGTGGAAATATGAACTTACTCGATACTCTTTGCAGCATAAAAATATTCAGTAAGAAATATAACCTTAGATAAACTTGTTCAGAATATGATTAAAACAATAAATGTTTCTTTGTTGCTTATTGAAGGGTCAGAAGTAGGTGCATGAACCCAGGCCACACTAGGTCAGAGCTGTCGAATAGTAAAATAATTTACTAGGAGCAAGAGAGTTTAGTCAGAACAAAGTCAGTTTATTTAAAGAAAGTGTACTGGTCAGACTGACATAGCAGAGGACTCAGAAGAAAGACCCATCTAGCATTCTGAGGGGACACTTTTATCTGGGCTACTTTAAGTACAAAACTTCTACTCTCTCTAGATTAGTGCTGGGAGAAGTTGAGCAGGACACATATAACCAATTTGGGGGATGAAAGTAAATTTTGTATTAAATATTCTAAGTCAATCACACAGCTACGTATGATAATTTAGATTAACTACAAAAAACTACCAATCACAAAAATATAATAAAATATACATAAAATAATTTTACCCTATCCCAGAAAGAGAGTAGTGTGGCCAATTCTAAAAATCTTGATAGCACAGGCATAGAATGTATATCTTGCTGAGTCAAATTGATAAGGCAGGGGTATCTGTGCCATTTCAAGGAGCTCTGGGGACAGAACAGAGCAATGGAAGGTTCTGGAGTCTACCAGGCACAGCTGCTTATCTTCACTGTGCCCAGGAGGCACTAGACTTGCCTGACCTTTGAGCTTGAGACTTAAACTAGAGATCTTTCTAGGGGACTTCTGCTAAAAACTTAACTTACCTTTAAGAAAGAAATTCAGAGAATGTTTAAAATTTAAATGAAATAAACTGTATCACTTGTATCACTTGTCATCCCATTGCTCATCGATTTGCTCTTTCAGGTGCCAGTAATGTCTCCATTCATCCTTGTTGCATGCTAGTGTAGCCCAATGGCATCTGCTCACTCCAGGAATACGAAGTGCCTCAAACCATTAATTCAGGGTCTTGACAAAGAAGTCTGATCATCTCATAGGTGGGTGGCCATATGGTCTTTTGACATCCTGTGGAATCCAGTCAGTAACAGGTCTAGTCCAGCAGTCATCTCTAAATCTCAGTACATGTCTGGCCCATCTGATTTTTTGACACCTTGGCAAACGAAACAGCATCCCTGATTCTTGATCATCAATGGAGTTCATAGCTCCGGATTCCTCTCTCACTTGAGTGAAACATGATATTCCAAGCATAGGTCTTTTGAATTCTCTTTGGGATATTCTAATAGCATTCTCATCCTGTTTTCATAGGGCCCAGGTCTCTGAGGCATATGTTAGTGCAGGAAAAAATGGTGGGTGAAGTTGAAAAGATGTGCCCGGAGTCAGAGATTCTCCATCCTCTTAACCACTTCTTCAATGCTCTTGAAGGCATCCACGCCTCTCTCTTCCTCCTGGGCATTTCAGGTGCCAGGTCATTTGTCATGCTGAGTTCTCGACCTAGGTACACATAACTGCTGCATTCAGAGATGTTCATTTTCTGTTGAGAGCAAATAGAACATCAGGAACTAATTTGTTTCTCATGAACATTGTCTTCATGAGGTTTAGCTGCAGTCTGACCTTTCCACACTCACGGTCGAAGTCGGCCAGCATTTGTGTTGCTTGGCTAATGTTTGGTGCTTTTTTGTTTTGTTTTGTTTTGTTTTGTTTTGTTTTCCTTTCCTTTCTTTTCTCTTTTGGGTCATACCCGGCAATGCAAAGGGGTTAACTCCTGGCTCTGCACTCAGGAAACACTCCTGGCGGTCTTTGGGGGACCATGTGGGATGTTGGGAATCGAACCCGGGTGGGCCTCATGCAAGGCAAATTTCCTACCCACTGTGCTATTGCTCCAGCCCCTAATGTTTGGTGTTATTAGAACGATGTCATCAGTGACGCGGAGGTGGTGTAGTTGCCGACTCTGTATCTTCACTCCCATTCCTTCCCATTCCAGTCATCATATGATGTTCTCGAGGGGGGTATTGAAGTGTTTTTTGAAATGGTATCGCCCTGCCGAACACCTCTCTTTGAGTTGATGATCATTTCCTTGCAGAATAGTGAGATCCTGGTGGTGAATCCATAATACAGCTCACAGAGGATCCTGATGTACTGAGTTTGATTGCCCTGTTTGGTTAGGGCTTCAATAACCACTTCAGTCTCAACAGAATCAAAGGCCTTATTTAAATCAATGAACATTATACAGAGCGGCATCTTGAACTCTCTCGAACCCCAATAAGCTTAGTTGTAATGTGGATATGGTCGACTGTGCTGAATCCTTTTCAGAACCCGGCTTTCTTGCATGGTTGTCCTTCATTCTATTCAGGATGACTCGAGTGAAACTTTTAGACAATGGACAACAGGCAGATCGGGCAATAGTTGCCGATTTTGTGGATGTTTTGTACAACAGAATGGTCCTGCTCGTTTTCCACTGGGACAAAACCGTGCATTCAGACAGGTAGCATGTGAAGAGCCAAACCAGTGTATTGACAAGTACTGGTGGCAGATTCTTCAGGTGTTCAGGTCTGATGTTGTGCTGTATGCTTCTTTGCTGATGAAATGGTGTGTTGGATTTTGGAAGGGAGAACACTGGGAATGACAAATCCATCCTGCGGAGTTCGGTATGTGCCTAGTGAAGAGATCCGAGTAGAAGTCATGGATAACCTTCTCCATTGCCCTCTGGAAGATGTGATAAATCCATTAGGACGTCTGAGGGAAGTCATCTTGTTCTTGTAGTTAGTGAAGGACAGTCGGGCATTGCCAATACTTTTCCTAGCTTCTGCTGCATTGGCAAACACTACTGCTCTTCTCTCTCTGAGGTCTTCCTTTATGGATTCTCTGCACAGCTTTGTGAGCTTGGACATTAGCTTGTGATTGCCTGAGGCTCTCACCAACCACGTTGGTGAATGAACTCAAGAGTTTCTGAAGACAGGCTTCTTTTTTGTGGATTTCTCTCTCTCTCTCTCTGCATTCCTTGAACAATCATGAAGGTGCTGAACCAGTCGATCATATTCCTCATCAATGTTGTCAATGACAGCATCTTCCCATATTGCTGCAATAGTGCCAAAGAGCTCCCAGTTGGTAGTCGTTCTGGGAGTTCTCTTCTTAAACTTTGCAGCCCTTTCTCTCCACTCTGTGAAGTAGAATTTTGCATGAATGAGATGGTAGTCTGATCCTGTTTGGAATTTTAGAATAACAGCGACATTGGTCAGGCAAAACCATTGACTGAATATGATGCGGTCAATTTTTTTGTGGAACTGTCCACCTGGAAACTCCGATGTCCAACGTTTACATTCTGCTTTCTGGAACTGCGAGTTATTATGGTCTTGGTCAATGTGATGAACTCAGTTTCTTACTCTGTTCGTTTCATTCTAGGCTGTGGGTCCAGATGTGGAGTTCTTCGGATGACATTCTAGGTCCTATCTTGGCATTAAAATCACGGACAATGACTTTGTAGAAGGTGTGATCTTCTTTCTAGAACTTTTCCAAGTCCAAGTAGAATGTCTCAAAGTCTTCATCGTAGTTGGATGTTGGTACATAGATGATGAAGATAGAAACTGCCAGCAATGAGTCACATCTATTCAAATGTAAGAATCCGATTCAGGTTGTTGGGCATTTGAACAAATCAATGCTAATGTCCAAGTTCATGTTGACAAGGACATCGACACTACACACTGTCGCATGTTCTAAGGAACACTTCTTTGCCAGTGTCGAAAACGGCGTGATGTGTCCCATGCCTTCTCATCTCAGTCAATCCAATGACATCATACTTGATCTTCTGCACTTGCACCATCAGGTCATTGATGGATGCTTCCAATGCCAGCGTATGTGTATGCTGTCATATACCCATGACTCTTTTCAAGCTGACAATTGCAATGCTTATGAACTGGCAAATGATGTTATATGTTAACTAGATTAAACAGCCTTCTTTCTATTTTTATTTTTATTATAGTAATATTGAAATGTAACATCATATTAGTTCAGATATATATGATTGCAACTCTAACATATGGGGCCAGGCATTTGTCATAAGTTGGAAGAACATGGGTGGTATGTGCAAGGCTGGAGCTATATTCTCAGTATTATATACCTTTGCCTTCCATAGAACTCCTGGGGGGCTCCAATCATTGATGGGCCCACACACTAAGCCATCAGACACACAATACTGGACTGAGTATTACTGAAGTTGCCCTAAATTCCTATAAAAATCAAATCAAATAAAAAATGTACTATTGATAATACTATTGAACAATATGCTATGAACATAAAGTATTTATGTTGAACATATACTAAAATGAGTTCATTACTAAAACAACCTAATTCTATTTTTTACATAAAACTAACTCCTGTAACTCAATTTACCCACTCCCCTTCCCATTCCTCGCAGGCTCAAGGTTGCAATGCAAAGGCCCTTCTTGCTATATTATCTCTGCCCACCACACACTTCTCATTCCCTTATTGATCTGATGAGCCAACCACTAATTGGCCTTATGAGCTAAAAGGTCACCTTAATTTTATTTAAAAGTTCAGTTTTTGTTTGTTTCTCAATATGCTACATATGAGTTAGACCATGAACTTTTCCTTAATTTTTTTTTTCTCATTCTAAGATCATCTATATTGTTGCAAACGGCAGAACTTCAGTTCTGTACCTTGGTATTGTCCCAATATATTAATGTTGATATTCCTAAAGGATTTATTTTGGTCTCATCGTGTTTCTTACATTTTAATATCTTCTTCTTTTACGACAAATTTCTTCTCTAAGGTGCTATCATGGAGCTTACAAATTTACTTTTCCATTCGGCCTATTAGTTTTCCATAACTTTCTGTTTCATTCTTGACCTCATTTACTGATTTCTTCACAGCTTATATATCTGGTATCTGATTTAAAGCTTCTATCTCTGCCTCCTGCTCAATAATTTTATTTCTGAGCTCAGTAATTTGTTTTTCTGAGTTCTGTTCAGCTTTGATCCAATTTTATGAGTCCTCTTTTATCACTCTGGCTTGCTTTTCTGTAATTCCCTTTACCTCTTTAATTTTCTTATGATAGGCACTTTGAACTCTATCACATGAGATGTAATTTTCTGTGCCTTTGAGGTTGGATTCTGGGAACTTATTCTCTGCTCTTCATGTCATTTCCCTTGAGTTCTCTAGTTGTCAAGTGTTATATATTTTTTGTGTATCCAATCTGTTATTATAAATTTCCCCTAAGGTTTTTTTTGTTGTTGTAATTTAAACTGTAAAGCAATTTAAAAATTTTACTGTTTTTACTGTTCTGGCAGGTGACATTTTTTTTAATACTTTCTCGCTTCCTTGGATACTCAAGCATGTATTAAGGATGGCTAGATGGCTCTGTCAGCAGTTTGGAAAGAAGAGTAAAGAGCAGTTGATGTTCCACATATTTTGGGAGGACATGTTCATATTCATAGACCTAGTGGTGGTTATCCTTTCTGCCATAACATTGGAGAGACTTGTCAGTCTATTTGCTATTGTAACTTTATTATATAAGTAAAGTACCAGAATGGTGAGGCAAAGGAATCGCATTTCAGGAAACTATATCTGTCTTAATGCATGTTTGGATTTTAGCCACTGAGGAACATCTACTCCTTCCATGATGGGCTTCTTGAGCCAAGGATAAGTGCTTGCACAATGTCTCCATCCTCTTCTTTTCAAGACCTGGATGGGTTGGAAATACTGCTTCTTTTCCTTCTGCTCCACACGGTATCCAATGATGAATAATTCTTTTCCAGCACAATGAGTGTTGGTGGTCTGACACTCTGCTGTGAGATTCTCTTAGTGGCATAATTTTTTTCTCTATGTGTGTATTGTTCTTAATGGGAATGAAAAAACTTCCTCTGTTCCATCATTTTTATTAAATGTAGAAGTACTACTATTTCTTCAGCCATTGATTAAGCTGATTAAATTGGGCACGAATTCCACATTACTTTTTTTTATTCAGAATGTTAATTTTACTTTATTTTTTAAATTATTTTTTAACCACCAGTTACAAGGCTTTCCTATTTGAGTTTCAGTCATACAATGATCACTCAACCCTCCACCAGTGCACATCTTCCACCACCAAGTTTCCTGGTATACCCCCATCCCTGCCTCTGTGTCAATTTCCCCTGTACTCTCTTTTGTATTGCTTATGGATAGCATAAGATGTCACACAGCCCTGAGAGCAACCATGTGCTCCTGGAATTCTAAAATGTTAGAAAATTAGCGTCTGGAGAAATCTCTGCAACAAGCTGTTCTGTTCTGAGACTCTTTTATGTGTCTCTGGATTATGTCCATTGAGGAGCTTAAGTAGCAGCTAGAGGCAGTTTGTGGGCATGATCTCCAGGCCCCTGTGAAAACAGGGGATGAGAAGGACCAGCCCATCTCCTATCCCTTGAGGCCTGGAGTTTGTTACTGAACCCACGTACCTGCACTTCTCATTGGGTTCTGGAAGTTGGCGGCTGCCGGGGTTTTTTAGGAAGTAGGTGGAGGGATGACGTCTGCCCCTGTCTAAGGCACCCCAGTGAAGTCCGCCTTGCTTAAAGTCTGGAGGCATCTCTGCAGCTAACTCTCGGTTTGGAGATTCTTTTGTGTGTCTCTGGATCACGGCCCTTGTTCCCATTTTTTCCAGACAAGTAAAACTATTAGCATATGTCCTGCAGGGTGCACCCACTCACCTGCAGCATGCTGTGCCGCTGGCCCTAACTGGGCCTTTGAGATTTATGGGTCTCTGAAATAAGGTTAATAAATGAGCTTGTGTAGCTGAGCCGGAGGTGGTTTGTGGGTGTGGCTCCCATATATCTAACTTTTGACCATTTAATTTTTTGGCAAATTTTGCCCCAAGTTGCTGGGGTCCAGCCAAAGGCACAATGGCAATTTTGGGGTATCAGGAAGTCTGAAGGCAACTTCAGGCTGCTGGTGCACTCACCCAACAGGTATGGGTTGACCTGTTGTAGGTAGCATAGCCCCACCTCTGTCCCATCTTGGTCCTGTGACTTTCCCAGTCTTTCAACAAGGCACTTTCTTCTTTGGCATTGTTTGCTTAATTCTGTTTAGATATTCCTATTTTATTATTTAATCTCATTAACTGAGTCTTTTACATCTTATATCTTATATTTGTTATTTTCTGTTATTATATCTGTTATTTTATCATTTAATGTTTAAGTTTTTACCTGCTTGCTAATTTTGTTCTGAAATCACTAGTTTCTTTTACTGTAACTTGTTGCATCTCCATGGTAAACTTTTCTGAAATCTCTTTTATCATTTAGCTTTTCTGTTTTAGCTTTTCTATTGAGTTTTTCTTTACATATTTAAATTACCTTATTATATTCATTTTGAATCCTTTATCTGTAGAGAGATATAATTGTACATATATTTAAGATACATTCTGGATAGTATTTTTCCTATTTTTGTGAATTTCTTTATGATAACAAAAGGCCATTATGAAAAAAAGACACAATTTTTAATTTCATTAGCAACAAAATTAAAAATAATGACTCAGCTTTTAATTATACTGATAGGATTATATATTTAAAACACCAATATATAAAATTTTGTTTTATTTAAAGAAAAAATTTAATATTAAATATTTTTATTAAAAAAAAGAAAAACTATTGATGAATTTGAACAATTATATTTTGATCAGATTACGAAAGTGGAACATAATTTAATATAATTTATCATTTCAAAGATCGTAACTTAAATAAGAAAGATAAATATGAATGCATAGTAATAATCTTTTGGTATGTTTACATTTCATACAGAAATAATCTTCTGATCCTACTGGAAACATATTTTTAAAATCATTTGCAAGGCCTTTTTATAAGTATTGCATACAACAAATAAACAATTCCAACCTTGTAGTTATTCAAACTTTATACATTGATCTTTTAGTATATGGGCTATAAAAGTTATTTGCCATTTTTTATGACAATACTGATTTAGGAAAATTGTTTTGCAAAATTATAATAAAAAGCTTAAAGCTTTCAAAGTTACAGGTATAAATTTTATTAATAGTGTTATGTCATTAAAATATATTCATGCATTTGAAAAGTCAGAAATGTAATTTGTTCAGTACACATTAACTGAGCACTTAGTGTTTGTCAGATATTTTTTATGTACATTTTCTCATTAAATTATTTTGGCAATTTAATGAGTTTCAAAAGTTAAGCTTAAATAACTAATGAGGACTTCAAATCTAGATAAATATTTCAAGAAAATAATTTGCTTCAGCACTGTACACTC
The DNA here is from genome assembly GCF_027595985.1 of Sorex araneus. Lineage (NCBI taxonomy): Eukaryota > Metazoa > Chordata > Mammalia > Eulipotyphla > Soricidae > Sorex > Sorex araneus. The sequence goes on along the minus strand of NC_073302.1, from coordinate 398,387,675 downwards.
AAAACAAGATTTACCAAAAGCCAATTAGTTGCTTAAATTTTAAAGCCCTTTGTAGAATTCACATCTTCCATTTTGTACCTAATTTTAAACTCAAAATGTGGATCTCTTTCTTGAAGAGATCTCCTAAAGTTAGTTACTTGGCTTTGAACTTGTATTTAAATATAAACACAGGAGGTTTTTTTTATGTAACATTTTAATATAAGCCATGCTATCGTGTAGTAATTTGCAGAAGATGACTGTGCGGCATTTTTTTCTGAAGGTGGATTAAAAACTGGTTTGTGTTTTGATTTTATTCCAAGTGTGTTCATAAATGAAACTTGAATTGTAGAAACCACGAGTGGAAGCTAAGTTTCTCTGTAACGAGATATGGAAAAAATCACAATGGGAGCACTGTCCTTGGGGAGAGAGAAAATAACATTGCTAGAGGGTAAGGGGAAGTTGAGAAATCATACAGAGAACTTTCTATTTAAAATTATGAAAATGAAGTATGATAATGCTTCACTTCAGATTAAGATAATACCTCCTAGTGTAACATGGAAATGTCGGTAATTTAATGTTTTTACTGTTCTACACTTTTTGTAAAGATATTTAGTGGAAATAGAAAGAACATCTATTCTATTATAATGATTGCTGCACTGTTTTGCATAAAGTAAGCCAGCCTGTTTACTTGAAAGAACTCAATAACTTTTGTTTAACAATTATTATATATATATATATACATATATATTTAACATAAGAATTAAAGTAGCTGAAGTCTAAAATCTCTGACATTCTGATTCTGGACATCTATAATCTTATTGTACTATTGAGACAGAACTATAAATAAGTGATCAAAAGCTATGTGAAGTAAAGATGCAGATTAAAAAGAGGACCCTTGTGTGGCCGGAAGTCATAGTCAATGTGGGATGTTTAGTTCTGGGAAGAGCCTAAGAGCAGAGAGAGTGCTGTGTGGCACAAGACAGGGCTCAGGGAAAGGATGCTTTCAGTACAAGAGATTGACACCTTCTTATTTCATTGGGAATAAGCAATTTCAATAGGTGCATTTCACAAACTGAACCACAGATATAGCACAGGAAAATAATTAAGGTTAGAATATGGTGACATGATTTCTCTGAGGTTCTATCTAAATTTGTACAAATTTAGTAATGCTAGTTTATGTCTCAAGTTTTATTTTCTTTTTTGTAAACCAACCACAACAAACAGTAAAAATTACCCACTTCCCAACATTGTTGAAAAAATCAAATAATAGCTATAAAGAACTTTTACCAAGGCCACTGGCATTTTGTCAATATTAAGTAAGGTTTCATGTAAGGATAAAAGTATGTCTGAGATTTTACTTCAGATTTCAAGACAAAACAATTTATGGATCAGAATGATAGCTCAGTGCACTAGAATGCATGCTTTGCATGAAAGAAGCCCGGGCACGCTAGAAGATCAAGTTAAATTTCTAGCACTGCTTGGTCCCTTGTAGTAGCTACCCCAGATCACTGAACTCTGAGTAGTCCCTGAACACTTAAAGGCATGATCCCAAATATAAAACAAAAATGCCAGAGACACCTCAAGTCTTTCACAGCTGTGCAAGAAGTCTGGATTCAGTACCCAGATATGCACTGACCCCTGAGGATCACCAGAAGCAACCCCAAGTTCAGAGCCAGGAGTAACCCCTTAGCACTTCCAGGTGTGGCCCCAAACAAAGACAAACGAATAAATTCATACTTTGGTTAATGTTGTTATTTGCAGAAGTTTTGTATATATATATGTAAGGTTATATATAATATTATACAAAATACATTATATATATGTATGTATATATATATATATATATATATATATATATATATATAAAAATACCTGTCTAGAAGTGTTATCTCAAATGAGGCAAGGCACTCCTGGAATACAGTGAGGCAGTGACTGCAGGAGTGCTGAATTTATTTTGAAAAAAAAAAAAAAGGCCAGAAAAACTGGGGAAAAAAACTAGAAAACTAGGAAAAGACTACAGTAGCACAGGATTTATGAAGCAAATTACTATTACACGTTAGTGTTGTTTACCCTGTGGAGGACTAGAAGCAGGATAAAACATACCTTGGGGCCAGAGAAATTACACTTGGGATAGGGTGTTTGCCTTGCATATGCAGACCCTGGTTTGATTCCCTCACAAGCACCTATGTCTCCCCTAAGCCCTGCCAGGAGTAACCCAGGCGTGCAAAGCCAGCAGTAAACCCTAATCACCACTGTGTGTACTCCAGAAAATAAACATGTACCCCCAAATTATTTTAGTCATGGTCGACGGACCTGGATGTCTATTTCTGATTTCCTGTGGTCACAGGAGAGCTTGTTTTGATAGAGATGAAATTCTTCACTGAAGCACTGTTTACAATAGCCAAAATCTGGAAAAAAACGGAGTGCCCAAAAACAGATGACTGGTTAAAAAACTTTGGTACATCTACACAACGGAATATTATGCAGCTGTTAGAAAAGATGAAGTCATGAAATTTGCATATAAGTGGATCAACATGAAAGTATCATGCTAAGTGAAAATGAGTCATAAAGAGAGGGACAGACAGATCACACTCATCTGTGGAATATAAAGTAACAGAATGGGAGACTAACACCCAAGAGTAGTAGAGATAAGGACCAGGAGGCTTGGAAACCGACCTCACATTCTGGGGGAAAAGGCAGCTGACACAGAGAAGGGAACACCAAGTAAAGGGTGTTTGGAGGATCCACTCGGGATGGGAAATGTGTGCTGAAAGTAGATTATAGACTGAACACAATGGCCACTCAATGCCTCTATTGCAAAGAACAACACCCAAAAGCAGAGAGAACAAAAGGGAATGCCCTGCCGCAGAAGCAGGGTGGGGTGGTGGGGGATGGAGTAGGGGTGGTGGAAGGGTTACTGGGAACATTGGTGGAGGAGAATGGGCACTGGTGGAGGGATGGGTAAACGATCAACATATTTCTAAAATGTAAACATGAAATCTTGTACGTTTGTTACTACTATACCTCACAATGATTCATTAATAAAAAAAGTTAAATAAACTCAACTATCAAAAAAATCCTTAATTACTATGTGGCAATAACACAAGCTAGAAACACAAAAATAGTATACAGAAACCTGCATACTATACAAAACCCTACACACACGAATATAGTCAGACACATAGTGGTGCTGTCCGTAGAAACTGGGGCGGTTCACTCTGGAAGGGGAAGGACAAGGAAATCTGGACGAGCAACAGCAGCTTCTGTCCAAAAAGGCTCATTCATGCCAGGGTGGAAAACTTTACTCAGGTAGATCCATGTGCTGTTATATAACCAGTGAAGACAATATTTTTTTTTTGTTTTTGGTGTGTGTGTATATGTGTGTGTGTGTGTGTGTGTGTTTTGGGTCACACCTGCCTGTGCTCAGGGCTTCTGGCTCTGCACGTAAAGGACCATGTGGGCTTTCAGGGATCAAACACAGGTCAGTTGGCTGCAGAGCAAGCACCTTACCCACTTTACTATCTTTCCAGCTGCTCATTTCACATTTTCAAGGATATTTTATAATTAAATCAAGCATGTATTTGCAATTTTATGTTGTAATGAAATTTTCCATATTGGCACTGACCTTTTATAAAGAATGGAAATAAGTGCTTATTAAAGGTTTCAGATGCACAACTGGTTTCCAGTTACGCATGTAACTTGAAGCTTGGACTTAACTCTGTACAAAAAAGTCACGGCTATAAACAGACTGAAAATGAGGAGGGCACAGAACAAGCCACTGCCTGGAATGTGCAGAGATAGTATACACAGTGTCACACTTTACCAGAGTCCAAATTCGTGAGTGGGAGCCCTTGTGATAATCAGTGCCAGGGGAGCGGAACCTCACCTGTATCTGACAGATGTCTGGGAACAGATTCTCATGGTAAAATATCAAAGAAAAATATCTCTTCATGCTTTTAGCAGAGACTAGAGAAGAGGGATAGGAATTATTTTTTTTAAATGCCAAAACATTCTGTTCTACTTTTGAAAAACAGTGCCCTGAGGAGAAGCTAGTGAACCAGAAACCAACCTCTGAGGTATTCTTGGGCCAGACTAATCTTAGGGAAGGAAAATAAATGCCCAACTGCAAAGAGCATTGTTCTCACACAGGACAGAGGGAAATAACCAATCCATGCCCACTCGTGCCATCCTTTCCCTTTTCATTTAGAAAGTCCGGCTGAAAAGCTGATAAACAATGGTGAAGGTGAGGTGACAGTTCAGAGGTTCACAAGGTGACTATGTTCCAGTCACAGACTCAGTCTCAGACTCAGTCACAGTGTTTCTCCTCCTGTGTATCTCCACCCACCGCATTACTAACGGCCTGTTTCTAGCATGCTTACTATTCCATGTCGATACCAGGAATATGCCTTAAAGTAAAACAAGAACATAATTTAAAGGGGCAAAGGAAAAAAAAAACAAAATCAGGCATGTTAGGAATGTTGGGATTATCAGACTAAGAATTTTAATTTGAGACTCCAGAATACAAGGGATTCTTGTAATAGGAAGGCTTGCTATACCTTCCTAAATCAAAATAATATAGTGGGGCTGGAGTAATAGCTCAATGGGTAGGGCATTTGCCTTGCACGCGACCTACCTGGGTTTCATCCCCGGCCCCCTATGTGGTCCTCTGAGCACCACCAGGGGTAATTCCTGAGCACAGAGCCAGGGGTATCCCCTGAGCATCACTAGGTGTGACCCAAAAAGCAAAAAATAAATAAATAAACAAATAAATAAATAAAATAATGTACTTGTTGCCTATCCAGAGTCTCTAATCCATGTATAATATGAATAATTTTGATTTTTGAATGTCATCATTGTCATCGTTTTCATTATCTCTTGCCATTACCGATCTTAATTGGAGTCTTGTTTTCACATTCAACACCCAACACATAAGAAACAATAAGAAAGAAGAAAGGTTGGCTGTTGCGAAGGCTGATCCCATGTGCTCTTCCAGATGGCAGGCGAAGGATGGGTGACAGGTAGACTCCCCGGCATCATCCAATCTCTCCCTTTATGTCACAGTTGTAGTCATCCTTACAGCCGTAGTCTCTGTTATCAGAGTTCCATCATCCTAGCCTCCTTGCAGACCTCAAATTCTCCAAAGTCTCAGTTTTCCTCCTCGTCTTCTTTTTGTCTTCTCTTCGTTGGTGTGCTCTCTTTCTATCTTCCTTTGTGCTCTGCTTCTGTGTGTGCCATTGTGCTCCTTTCTATCTGTCTCTCTAGTCTCTAGTCTGCTCCCATTGTCTTCTTCTTGAGTCTCTGATCTCTTATTCTCCTGACCTCTTCTAACCCTGTGACCCTGGCAACCTCCTAACCTCCCCAGCCCCTTACAGCATAGTTTATATAGAAATCATGTAGGGTGGGGATATAAACATGGGGTTGATCATTAACAAATCAACAAAGAGTTGTAAGGCCACTCGTCCAGGAGACAAAATCTCATCTAAGGAGATTACTCCAGATTACTAGGAGACCCACCCAAGGGCAGGATTCCATTCAAGGTGTGTTGCTTTCTTCTTTACTCAGCTAGTAATCCACTTAAATAGTCATAGCAAATTTACATCTAATATTTCTAGCAATGGCATTTTGTATGAGCATACTAAGAGATATATCAAGTTTAAAGTTTGGTTCTTCCTTCGGGACATCTCACCTATATTCCAGACCACAGTCCTCAAACTAGGTTAGTCTTCCTAACCCTAGCAGGGTCCTTATTAAGTTACCTCTTTGGAGTGATGACAGAGTTTGTCCATGAACGTTCTCTTAACTTATAGTTAAGTATGGCACTTGGTCTGGTCCATTCGATACCAGGGTAGCTCACAGCTTGCTCTGGGTCCATCAGTCCCTCGTAGGGACCTTGCTCTTGGAGTGCCAGGAACTAGGGACAACTGAGGCTTAAGTCAAGTAAATATGAATGCCCAGGAGTAAATATTATTTTGGAGTCAATTAACTCCCATGTTACATAGCATAGCATCAATTGTCTTTCTGTGTATATACAAAAAGGACATTGCTAAATAACCCTTACCAATGACATAAAGGAAAGAGAAAAGCAATATAGGATTATTAGTTGTGTCTCAGTTGCTCTGTTGTAGGAGTGGCTCAATAGGCCTTAAGCTCCCTGCAGGAGCAGCAAAAACAACCCAGTGTTATCCAACATATTATATCTTGACAACCAAGAAATATAGCTTCAAAAACTCTCCCAAATCCATTCATTTCCAAACAATTTCTCTTTCTTTACTTTTTCATCTCCTATGAAGTACAATCTTGGGTTTAAGTTTTACTTGATTAGAAGATCAGTTCTATTCGTGAATGTTCAAGCTTCAGAGATATTGTCAGTAAAGTGTAATTTTCTGCTTATAACTTTTTAAAAATGAATAAAAGTTATGTTTTTCATTAAAAAATCTTAGGGTTCAACTAACTAAAATAAAATACAATATTGCCTGTGTGTGAAGGGGAGGAAGTAAACTTTATTTTTCCAAATTTATGCTACGGGAAGCCCAGAGGAAATAGCAGAGAGACAGAGACAGAAAGAGACAGAGACAGGCAGAGACAGAGAGACAGAGAGAGAGAGAGGAAGAGAATGAGAGAGAGTTCTGAAGAGCTGCTTCCCCAACCACACCTTGGAGGGAATCTCACTTATAAGCACTTAAACCGGTGAACTTTTCTCAATAAGGATAAAGAAATATATTAAAGCCAAGTCATCATCTGGGCCAGAGCAATAGTGTAGCGGGTAGGAAGTTTGTCTAGCATATGGTGCCCCAAGCACTGCCGGGAGTAATTCCTGAATTCAGAGCTAGGAGTAAGCCCTGAGCATCACTGGGTGTGACCTAAACAGCAAAAAAAAAGCCATGTCATCTGTCTTTGATAGACATAAGACAATTTCCAACATCTTGTAAAAGGCTGCAAGAACATTAGGGACTCCATATTAGCCATTGTCCCACATTGTATAATTTAATGCTAAGCAGGCATATTGGACAAGATATCTGGGTTTATCTTTAACCTACCTAACACAGTCACTGGCATAAGGTCTGGGAAAGCAGAAGAAAAGGTAAAGGTGAAGGACTATAAAAGGAAAAGCAGCAGGTTATAGCCTAAAAAGAGGAAAGGTAGTCAAATTGGGTAATCGAGTAAGCAGGTGAGGGCAGAAGGAAGGGATAAGCCAATCAAGAAGAGTCCTGGGAGGGAGCCAACCCCAGACAGGAAGATCCGAACTCAAGTAAAGGGATAATAGGGGATGCTTGCAGGGAGACAGGGTCGCCTCTGTGCAGGGGACCCTGGTAGACCAGTATTTGTGCTTGGCACGAATAAAGAACTTTGCTCTTGCTTTTGATTCTTTCTCGTTCCTGGATCACAGATACTCACACCTGGCTAAATGAGAAAAATAAATGTTTTGAATTTGATGGCATAAGTCAATTTCTAACATCCTGGCTAAATCAGAAAGTGCATATTTTGAATTTGAGATCATTATCTCAGGCAGGAAACATTCTAGATGTGAGGAAATACAAATTAAGAGATAACACTTTCTCATAAGATTTTTGCTCCCATGGATATTTGACGCTGGCCTGTACAGCCGAGCTGTGGTCACCCAGTCTCTTTAGGCAGGAAGTCTCAGTAAGGGGAAGGAATGTAGATAGGCTTGTCACACCTTAAATAGAAAAACTTCTTTCTATATGACTGACTTGGAAATCTTATGCAAATTCATCTCTTCTGTGTCTAATTTTTATTTGACAGTTCTGACAGTTCAAATGTTTAAAATGGACAGCAAGAATGAGCCAGTGTATGCAGAAAAATCCAAAGTATAAGATATAACAAGCCAAATGATAGAGATCAAATAAAGAACATTTTTAAAAATTTTTTTTATTGAATCACCATGTGGAAAGTTACAAAGTTCTCGGGCTTATGTCTCAGTTATACAATATTCAAACACCCATCCCTTCACCAGTGCCCATATTCCACCACCAAAAACCCCAGTATACCTCCCACCCCCCGCCGCCCACCCCCCATCCCTGCCTGCTTAGTTGATAAATTTCACTTCATTTTCACTTTACCTTGATTACATTCCATATTTTAACACAAAACTCACTATTGTTGTTGGAGTTCCCCCCCAAGAAAGACAGCCCTACTACCAAGGAAGCATTTGATAATTAGTTTTCCATTGCTTAGAATGAAGAGATATGTAGCCCCACTGCTTCAAGTACATAACTCTTTTTTTCTTTTTCCTTTTCCTTTTTTTTTTCCTCATCCCCCCGCTTCCTGAGCATCATAGTATAATGGAAGCCACACCGCATTTCTCCCCAAAAATGGGAAACAACTGGGGCTGGAGCGATAGCACAGCGGGTAGGGCGTTTGCCTTGCACGCAGCCGACCCGGGTTCTAATCCCAGCATCCCATATGGTCCCCTGAGCACCGCCAGGGGTAATTCCTGAGTGAAGAGCCAGGAGTAACCCCTGTGCATCGCCGGATGTGACCCAAAAACCAAAAAAAAAAAATGGGAAACAACTGGGAAAGAGGGATATTTCCTCTTCTCGGCCGGCGTGGGGCTATTGCTTAGTTCACAGTCTAGAGAAATGGCTGCTATTTTGATTACCTTCAATATTTCAACAAAAAACTCACTGTTATTGTTTGGAGTTTCCCCCCAAAGTCAGACCTGCTAAAAAGGAACCGTTTCACATTGCTGACAATTAAGAGATGTTAAGTCACACGCCGTAGCAGTAGCCGCTCGGTTTTGAAATTCTGCAAAAAAGTCCAGGGAAAATTCTGCCAGAAATTGCATAGCCCAGCTCACAGTCCAAGTGCATTGCTGTAAGGAGCTTCTCTGGATGCCAAAATGGGTTAGAAGGCCTCTGGAATCAAAGTCTTTAGAAGCAGAGTGTCCCTAAATAATATTTTTGATGGGTTAATTAGTAACCTAGGCAGAACTGAACAAAGTATTTCAGAACTTGAATTAACATTCAAAAGAGTGAAAAAAATAGATGAACATTATTGAATAAAAATACAAAATAGCAAATGACTGTGAGATCCCTATGAATGGTATAGCAATTTTTGAATTTTTTTTTATTTTTTTGCTTTTCGGGTCACACCCAGCGATGCACAGGGGTTACTCCTGGCTCTACACTTAGGAATTACTCCTGTCGGTGCTGGGGGACCATATGGGATGCTGGGAATCAAACTGGGTCGGCCGCGTGCAAGGCAAATGCCCTACCTGCTCTGCTATCATTCCAGCCCCCAAGGTATAGCAATTTTTAAAGGAAATACAATTTTTTTAAAAAAGGGAAGAAGGAAATAGAAAACTTGAAACAATAAAGACTTAAAATCCCCCCAAATTATTGTTGTTTACCAAACAAGAGACCATTGAGCCTCAAATAACAAAATTAAATAAGCTAAATGCTAAATAAAATTAATTTATAAATTAAATTTATGCTAGGTATATCATATTTTATTACAGAAAATCAGAGATGCGAGAAACCTCAAAACAAATATAAAGGAAAAAACTTACCTACATAGGAATGAAGATAAGTATTATATCCAACTCATAAAAATACCCTTCAAAAAGAAGGAAGAAATAATTTTTCATATAAACATGAGGGCATTTGTTGCTCATATGTTCGCAATGTCACTATATCACTGTCATCCCACTGTTCATTGATTTACTCAAGCGGGCACCAGTAATGTCTCTATTACACTCAGCCCTGAGATTTTAGCAGCTTCTCCTTACTCGTCTTTCCCAACGACTGGAGGCTCTTTCAGGTTAGGGGAATGAGACCTATTGTTACTGTTTTTGGCATATCAAATGTGCCATGGGAAACTTGCCAGTCTCTACTGTTCGGACAGGATACTCTCAGTAGCTGCCGGGCTCTCCAAGAGGTATGTATACATACTGTATTTTGGATATGATTGAACCATGGGGAGCTTGCAAGGCTTTCCCGTGCGGGCAATAAACTCTTGGTAGCTTGTCAAGTTCTCTAAGAAGAACAAGGCTATTAGATGTCCAAGCTTCCGGGAGCTTGGTCTTATAGTCTCTGGATATTGGCCGTTGGTGGGATTACATGGCACTGGGGGCAGTTTGTGGGTGTGGCTGCCAAGCTACTGGAAAATTGGGGGTCTGGGTGGAGAAGGCCTAGTCCCAATCCGAGCAGGCTTGGAGATCTCAGCCCCGAGTCCTGCATACCGGGTTCCTCTGCCAGTCCCTTCATGTGTGAGGCTCGACCGAACATGTGGAGAGCGAAACTCAACCCATTCCCCTCCGAGGAGTCCGGGTGGAGACAGCCTGGCAAAGAGGCAGGAGATTCTTTGTCGTCGCTCTCTTCTGGAGGCTTTGATTTCGAGTTTCTGGATCTTGGCCGTTGATGGGTGCCATGTAATCCCATCAACGGCCAAGATCTCATCACTTTACAAACTTCGCAACTTGGTAAGTCCCTTGCCTTCCACACAGCTGAACAGGGTCCTATTTCCAGCACCATAAACCCCAACCCCCACAAAAAAAGGAAAGAGAAATTTGGGTACAAACATACGTTGATTTTCATTATATTTCAGTAAAACAAGTTTCACAGTATCAAAGACAAATCTTATCAAAAAATTCTTATATTAGGGCTGGAGTGATAGCACAGCAGATAGGGCATTTGTCTTGCATGTGACCAACCCAGGTTCGATTCACAGCATCCCATATGGTTCCCTGAGCACACCAGGGGTAATTCCTGAGTGCATGAGCAAGGAATAATCCCTGTGCATCACAGTATGTGACTCGAAAAGCAAAAATAACCTTATAATTAATGCTGCATATTTTTAATAAACGTCACTTTTTTATGAGTTTGTGCTATTACATTATTTTGGGAAGACAGATGACGCTTCAGTAAATATATATTTCACCTATCCACCTACACACCAAAAACCTAGTCCCACCAGTGCTTTTTTATATCTTAAAAAGGCATCTTGAAAAATAAAAATAAAATTAATAGGAAATTAATTTTATGAATTGAATATTGTTCCTCAAAAAGATATGCTTGAGTCTAATCCTCAGAATATTACCTAACTTAGATTAAAATCTATCACATAATTAAGTAAAAATCTAGTCATTACTTAGAGGTGTTTGTACTGATTTGACTCCTTATACAAAATACCCAAAACCAAATGGAAACATCAAAAAAATTGTTATGTGTGGAAAGAAAATGTCAAAATAAAATAAAATGACAAGAAGTAGTTTGGAGAAAATATTTGCATAGCCTGCATCAAATACTGGGCTAATATATAAGATATATAAAGGACTCACAAAGGAACCAACAGAGGAACTAGCAGAAGAACCCTGGTATGCAGGACCTGGGACTGAGATCTCCAAGCCTGCTCGGATAGGGACTGGACCTCTTCCATACATATCCCTCATTTTCTAGTAGCCTGACAAACTGCCCCCAGGCCATGTAATGCTGTCAACAGCCCAAATTCAGAGACTATAAAACAAAGCTCCCAGAAAAGGATGACGCAGAATCTCCTGCCCCCACACCAGACTGTCTCCACTGGAGCCCCTTGGAGGGGGCGAGTTGAGTTTCCCTCCCTGCTCCAAGCAGAGCCCCAGTAGCCGAAAACCTCCAGAACCCAGCCACAGTCATTCTCAAGGCCACTCTCCGCATGCTTGGACGAGCTTCATGCATGAAGGAACCTGCAGAGGAACCCAGGTATGCAGGACCCATGGCTGAGATCTCCAACCCTGTTCAGATCGGGACTGGGCCTCCTCCACCCAGATCCCCCATTTTCCAATAGTTGGCAGTCACACCCACAAACTGCCCCCAGCACCATGTAATCTCATCAACGGCCAAAATCCAAAGATTATTAAAAGCTCCCAGAGGCAAGCATGTGGCCACATTTGCGGCCATGCGACCTCTTATAGTCTAGCTCACTGATGTACCTAAAGCAGCACACATGGTTTTAACATACTTGTTTATCCATTCTTCGTCACTCTTGGAGAACCCAGCAAGCTACTGAGAGCATCCTGGCTGCATGGCAGAGACTGGCAAGCTCCCTGTGGTGTATTTGATATGCCAAAAACAGTAATAACAATGGGTCTCATTCCCCTGACCCTTAAAGAGCCTCCAATATGTCAGCATTGGGAAGGACTAGTAAGGAGAGGCTGCTAAATTCTCAGGGCTGGGATGAATGGAGACGGTATTGGTGCCCACTGGAGCAAATGGATGAACAACGGGATGATACTGATGACAGTGATACAGTGAAACAGTGATTGTCTGTTATGAAGAACTGCTGAACATGCTTACAAAAAAGTGTTCATATAGGAAACAGTGTGAAAATTGTTCTATTTTGACAGGAGTCATTAAGACATTCTATAAGATATCACTAACATGTTAAAGTTTGGATGATGTGAGCTTTGGTACATATATTTGAAAATATGTATATATGCATATATATGTATATATATATATATATATTTCCCTCTATGATTTAATGCCTACTATCTGAACCCCATCAAATGTGGTGTAGTAATTATGGTGAATGGGTAGGGAGTGTTTTATGATGTTTTGCACTGCCACAAAAGTGGTCCAGGAGTATGTTTACTCGTATGTGATGCTCAGCTTGAGCACATGGGGAGCTGCCTTGAGTGGTGGTCGGGTTGAGATGGTTTTTGGCTGTCAAAGCTGGATCCCTTGGGGCGGGGAGGGCTCTCACCCGCCCCCCCCCCCCCGGGGCATCCTGCGTGAAACAGCCTGGCGTGGAGTGGTGGCATGGCTATGGGGGCCTCATATTATGATCCCTTTTGGAAGAAGTAGCCTTGTGATCTGGACGGTGGCCGATGGCAAGATTATCTGGCACCAGCAAGGGGTAGCTTATGGGTGTGGCCCCTGGGTAGCCAAGACTGGGGAAAGCAGGCAGAGGATCTCTGCTCCTGGTTTTGTTGATCCCACAGTCCAAGGACAAGTGACATTTTAAATTAAAAATTAAACTAACACATATGTAAGTGTCCATTTTTCCCAATTTGGCATAGAGGTACAATGCAATCTCAATAATTGTTATAGAATGTTAATTTATGAAGATCAATAAACTGAGTCTATAGTTTATGTAGAAGCTGGAGAGGGAGTACAAGAGGTTAAGGTGATTGCTTTGCATCCCACCAACCTTGGTTTGAATCCTCAGTAACACATTCAATATCCTGAGAACCTCCAGTAGTGACCTCTGAGCACAAAGGCAGCAATAGCCACTGAGCAATACACAGTAGCCCCAATCCAATGTATGAATAAATTAATGCATTTTAATTATTTTTTGTGGCAGAGAATAATTGGCACATATTGAAGCAGAACAACAAAGTCGTAGGACTATCCCTCTTCACCCGCAAGACCATTACAAAGCCACAACGTGCTGTTGGCAAAAAGAAATCGACAAATAGATCAATATAAAATGAAACAGAACCTTGAAATAGGTTCAAAAAATTTAATTCAATGATCTCTGACAAAACAGTAAAGGAAATACAATGAATGCCACAAAAAATAGTGGTTTTCTTTTAAGTATGGGCACCATTGTTGGATATCATTGGTTTGTCCTTTCCCCCTTGCCACTAGGAGCTTAGGTTTATCAGTCACACCCATCAAAGTGCTCCCAAGTCACTCCCATTCCTTTGTTCATCTGTAACCATTTCTATCAGCTTATCGGCTCTTCCCTTAATCAAACTCTGTTAATTGGTAAGGTCAGAACTTTCTAGGACACTGAATATTATAACATTGCCTTTCTCTCCTCTTTATGCCTTTTGAATAATTTACTTTTTTTTTTAAAGATATTTTATTTTATTTATTTATTTATTTATTTTTTTGCTTTTTGGGTCACACCTGGCGATGCACAGGGGTTACTCCTGGCTCTGCACTCAGGAATTACCCCTGGCCATGCTCAGGGGACCATATGGGATGCTGGGATTTGAACCCGGGTCGGCCACGTGCAAGGCAAACGCCCTACCCGCTGTGCTATCTCTCCAGCCCCATTGAATAATTTACTTTAAAGCTATGTCTTTTGTATAGACACAAGAAGACAATATTATGTTTTTATAACTTAAGACTTAATTGGCCTCGATATTCCCTCCTGGGCATCTGCTTTCTCCACTTAAGCCTCAGTTGCCCTCAGTTCCTAGCACCCCAAAGTAGGGTCCCCGACGTGGGACGGGAAGGATCCAGGGCAAGCGGTGAGTTATGTGCTACCCTGGCATCGAGATGGGCCTGGCCAAAGTGCCTAATTCTTAACTATAAGTTAAGAGCTTGATCATAGACAAATGCTGTCATGATCCAATAGTAATTATGAGACTGGGACCCTGCCAGGGATAGGAAAGACTGATCTGGCCTGAGCACTGTAGTCTGAGATTGAGATGGCCCCAGGAGAGCAATTCTATAAGATTTAATGCATCTCTTATTGTGTCCATACAAAATAATTAATATTATGAATTCTTATATGTTTGCTGGCTGAGGAGAAGAGAAACACATTCATGGGACTCCGCCCTTGGGTGGATCCTCTGCTGATAGAGAATTAAGTCCTAGGAGAAGCATCCCCTGAGGGAAAAGAACCTTACCCTATTGCTGACCACACCTATGTGTATGCCCCAACCCCCTGATGCTGTGGAGATTTAACTAGGCTGTAAGAGTGGGTTGGGGGCCAGAGCCAGATCCACGGCGCCAGACCCACCGGGGCCAGATCCACGGGGCCAGATCCACAGATCGAGAGAGAGACCGAGAGCCGGGAGAGAGGCAGAGAGAGAGAGAATGAAGTAGGATGGGGGAGAAAGAAGCAGGAGGAGAATCAGAGGAGAATGGAGATGGACATGAAATAAACCGATCGAGCAACCAGTTTGGCCTTCTTCCTTCCTTCGCCTGCCTCGCCGCCTGCGCGCCCTTTCTTTTCTTTTTATTTTTACACACACCATGATTTAATTATTGTTAATAGTTGGGTTGTATGCCTTCAATGTTCCAACATCACATCCTTCACTGAAGTGTCTACTTCCCTCCACCACTCTCTGAAGTGAAGAGAGGCCATTCACTCCCCTGCCACTCCACCCCCACCAGCATTTGGTAAGCACCATTCTTTAAACCAGTTCTCAGGTTCTATTGCCTTTGACTCTGTTATTTCCTTGCTATGTTTATTTAAATCTCACATATTAAACAGATCATTCTATATTTGTACCTTTCCTTCTCCTAAGTAACATCACTCACCATGATATTCTCCAGTTCCAGTGCATAGTTTTATCTTTTCTTACAGCCAAGTAGTATTCCACTATATGTATGTACTATAGAACTTGAACCCATTTTTTTAAAATAAGCTTGATTTCTTCTGCTGAGTATTAATAGTCCTTAGTACATACCAGACAACAGGTTTTTTGAATCAAATGTTTCACAGATGTTCCGTCAGTTTGGTTTTCTTTCAAATTCTTATGATCTTTTGTAAATCAGAAAGTTGTTTATCTTAACAAATCCCATTGTTCAAATACTTTCTGTCTGCAAAGCACATCATCTGATATAACTTCATCTAATTATGCAGGTTCTGAGGCACAACAGAATATAATTCATACTTTTTTTCCAATTCTAATGTTAAGTGAGTCAATAGAAAATTAGCCTACCTCTAGGTACCCATTAAACTGCAGTTGCAATTTCTTTAGTGCTACTACTTAGATATGCCTTAAAGGAGTTGTTAAAATTTTATTAACAAATAATGTTTCTTTTAGCTTTGGTTTAGGTACAGTGCTTCTGGAACAGGGAGATACTGCCCCCCAGGAAGCTGGAACAATGGGGAGGGGCCAGAAATCTGTCATGCTGCAGGTCACTTTCTGTTTGTTCACTTAACAGGGCCAAATTTCCCAAGGTCACTATATATATGTATATATATATATACACACATATTTATATGTATATATATTATACATACATGTGTGTATATATATATATATATATATATATATCCCCCCTTTCGAAAAAGAGACTGTAACAGGCTTGATACTCTTGAGAGTTGTGTTGGGAGATATAACTCATCTATATTTGCCCTTCCTCTACAGAGGGGACTTTGTTGTTACAGAGTAAGAAACTAACAAGGTGAAAGCTAGAATCCTTCTATTCCCTGAGGCCCTTTCTGTTAGAGCACACAAATAGTTTCTGAGGCTTCTATTTTGTCATGTAAAGTCCTTATCATAAATAGGAGGTACAGAAATACATGATTGATGCTTTCATTCAAAGGTGTGATACAAGCAGACAATTGAAGCAATTGCACCCGTTGAAAGAAAAGAATGATGTGATGTAAACATCCAAGAAAATTAAATGTGAAATGTTTTTAATTTTCTGGTTTTAGAAGATAGAGCCATAGTGTTGGAACTGATTTAGTTCATTTTTTCCTAAATGCAATATTTCAAAACAAATTATTGTATCAGTATGAAAGTGCATTTATTTTAGTGCCTTTGGAAGAAAAAAACTTTAGATAATCCTGTGGCTGAGTTATGTGTGGAAAAATAAAATTCAAGCTTAAGTGGATTACATTATGATTTAATGACAGTGTAACTTTAAACTTATTATGTTTTATGCATGTAACCAGTACTTTATAAGAGGTTTTGGAAAATAAAAGCTGTAAGACTTTATTTCAAAAGACTTTTTCCCCCCACTGGGTATCATAAAGCTTCACGAAAATAAATTGAGAAGTGTAGAGCAGAAAGAAACTGCACTAATTTATCAAATTTGTGTAAGTGAGGCTTGTTTTGCCACTAGATGGCATATTTTAGCTGCAAGTTTCACTTAAGTATAAAAAATGTTCAACAGAACCTGAAAACTGATTTACAGAACTGAGATTCCCAAACAAGCAGGGGTACTGGGAGGGAACCTTGAGACGGGGGTGGAGAAAAGCAAACACAAGTAAAGAGGGTTGTGTTGGAACTTTATATGCATGAAGCAGTGTCAGTAATAATACTGTAAATTATGGTGCTTTACAACAACAAATGATATTAATAATTCTTATTACTATGAGATTATAACAAAGCTTGTTTTACAAAGCTTAAAGAAAAGTGTTATTCACTGGGTAAAGAAAATTCCTAGCAAGTTTACTTATAGGTCCTTTATTGTGTAACCAAAAAATGAATACAAGGGGCTTGAGTGATAACACAGCAGGTAGTGCATTTGCCTTGCATGCGGCCGACCCGGGTTCGATTCCCAGCATTCCATATGGTCCCCTGAGCACGGCCAGGAGTAATTCCTGAGGGCATTATCCAGGAGTAACCCCTGTACATCGCCAGGTGTGACCACAAAACCAAAAAAAAAAAAAAATTCAAAGCCACAGGGCTCTATCTCTCTGTCTGCATTTGGTGGTCTCGGGCAGCTTTCCCACCTAGGATGGCCCATGGCAATGGACGGATGAAGAAGGAAACGAGGGCCAGGCTGGTTGATGATCAGTTGCAGTTTATTCCAATCTTATCTGCCTCTGCCTCCTTTCAGTTTCAATCACTTTGTATTCCTCCCGTATTCCTCTCAATTCTCCTCCTTCTCCTTCATCCCCTTCTATTCTCTTCTTTTCCTACTCTTACAGTCTTAGTTCTACTCCCAAATCATGAGGGGTTGTGGTAGCAATTACACATAGGTGTTGTCATGCAATCAACAGATGTAAAGTCCTTCCCTCAGGGGAAGCTTCTTCTAGGACAAATACTTATCCAGCAAGATGACCCGCCTAAGGGCCAAATACCATGTGGGGCTGCATTTCCTTAGTCCAACAACCATTTAAACATTCATCTTAATTCCACTCCTTAATAATATTAGTTATTTTATATGGCCACAGTAAGCTTATAGGATGGCTCTCCTGGGGACATCTCGATCTCAGACTACAGTGCTCAGGCCAAATTAGTTTTTCCTAACCCTAACAGGGTCCTAATACAGTTGTTCCTCTTTGGATAATGACAGAATTTGTCTGTGACCATTCTCTTAACATATATTTAAGTATTATGGCACTTGGCCTGGCCCATTTCGATGCCAGGGTAGCTCACAGCTTGCCCTGGGTCTATCCAGTTCCTCGTAAGGACCCTGCTTTTGGGGTGCTAGGAACTAAGGGGAACTGAGGCTTAAATTGTGAAAACAGATGTCCAGGAGTGAATGTTATTTGGAGTCAATTAACTCCCAAGTTACAAAACCATAGCACTGTCTTCCTGTGTCTATATAAAAAGGACATTGTTTTAATGTAACTATGCAAAGGACATAAGGAGAAGAGGAAAACAATATTTCATTTGCAAATACAAATCCAGAGTTCTTAAAAAGATCTGACCTTACAAGTCAACAGAGTCTGATTTGGGGATAAAGGTGATTGACTGGTTGAAGCAGAGGACAGGTAAGAAATTACAGATAAACACAGAGGAATGGGAGTGCCTTGGGACTACTGTGATGGGTGTAACCCAATAAACCTAAGCTCCCTGTGGCCAGGGAGAAAGGACAAACCAATGTTATCCTACAATTTATGATCAACTTTATACTTTCTTTTTCACCACCAAAGTAAGGTCAAGTCAAAAGGTGATCATCCTCTGGGAAATGTTGATTCCAACAGGGAACAAAAATGACCATGAAAGAGAAAAGCTTAGTACATTCAGTATGCTATAGTAAAAGGTTGTAAATTAGCATGCAGACAACAAAATTTGTTCTATATTGTTTGTTTTTTCACTACACCCTGTGGTACTCAGGAATCACTTCTGAAAGTACTCAGTGAACCATACGTGGTGCAAGGGGTTGAAGTGGGGTCAGATTTGTGCAAGGCAAGTGTCTTAAGTCCTGTATTATCTCTTCAGCCCCCCCCCCCGCCTTCACACCAAAACTTATATCTCACAGCTCAGCAGGCAAGGAAATACAAGATCAATATGACAAGATTTTTTTTTAATGTCTTCTTTCTTCAGGGGCATAGATGGTGTTTCAAGTTGTAACATTCTAGTTGTAAACACCATGCAAAAATAGACTTAGAGAACTCTGAACTATTTTTTAGAACAGCATTAGTGCCACTCATAACAAGTTCTACCTTTATGATCCAACGACTTTTAACTCCTAATATGGCATTATTCTTCAAGCTAAGAATTTTTGAGGGACAAAAATACTTAAGACCTAACTAACATCCTGCATAGCATAAATATAGGGATACTAAATACTGAAGGTGTGGTTTGTGGAATTGTGGACGTAACAGTTGATGGAGAAAGATTTTTGTGACAGTGATAGTAAACGTCAGAATGTTCTAATCTCCAAAAAGAGGGAACAAACTGGAAGCAGTGTTAGTATTGACGTAAATTAGGCAGACGCAGCAGTGGCAGACCTCTGTGTTCACTCCTGCTTCCCAGGTTGTTCAATATTTTCAAGAACGAAAACATTGAATATTGAATAAT